>NC_072456.1:19152717-19452717 GCF_027596085.1 Anoplopoma fimbria | reverse complement strand
ATCAAAGTTTTAAAAAACACAATGCTTATGATACAAAAAGATAAAAAAATAAAACATTACAGACAGCTCAACTATAAATCTCCACTAAGAATTTTTAAATGTATTCTTCACCATCCTGTCAATATTAAGTAATTTAATAACTGGAGGTAGAAACAATTATACAATATATATATTATAAATTATAGACAGGGCTACATCAAAGTATCCTCTATTCAGCAGCAAGAGGAAAAAGAAGAATGGAGGCAGAAAATGAAGAAAGAGATGAGTCAAAAAGAGAGAGGAGGAAAAAAAACAACAAAAAAAACAGCCAGTGTTATCAGCATTCCTTAGATGCCACAGCTAATGCCCAGCAACAACAGCCCCACGCTCTGAAATGAACAGTATTTCTCTTTTCCCATTCATGCGCAGACGCTGTATCTGCATCACTTAATAACATTCCGTGCTCTTAAACAGTTAGCAGCCAGCAGCGCCTGTCCCACCGAGCGCCGCGTTACACCGTCCAGTGGGTTGTTGGTTTAAAGCCCTAACGCCAGCCTGATGTGCGCCAGCCTGAGGTGATCAAAGCCCCCGTCGGCGTCTGAGCACTGGCGGCCGTGGATTCTAGTGCATTTGTTCAGCAAAATTCTGGCCTTCAGGCCCGCAGGGCTGGACACTGATGCTGAGAAAACTGTCAATTGTGGAGCAAAGATCCCTCTACACACGGGTCAAATCCTGTCTTTGTAAAAAGCACTGAAGAGAGATGGATCCTTGGGCATATGCAAGGCTGCTGGTCACAGAGGTGGAAACTTAAATACGCTACAAACACAAAGTCAAAGCCAATGTCAGGCAAAGCAGGAGAGCAGCTACAAAACACTGAGCTAAAAAGACTGAAGGGGCAGAATTTCACCGAAATACTAATATAATATTGCTGCTTGAAAAAAATTACTTTATTTAAATCTGATTTCATCCACTTATCAAGACAACACTAAATATTCTATTAAAGGTATAAAACTATCAAAGAAATTATATTTTATTTGTGTTGAACCTGGCATAGCAGAGCAATTTCTTCAGTACAAACAAGCTGAGAAACAAATAAAAGAACAATAATAATTGAGTGGCACAGTCCATCCTTTGTCTTTCTATCGTAAATCCCACACCACACTGCTCGGGGCCTATCCTTATGAAGAGATGCTATGGCCAGGATAGCAGACTGGGGTCAGAGCGGGTGGCCAGTGTTATTACAGAGTGTAATATCTATGTTTGACCAGCCGGACTACAGGGATTTGACTGACCGGCTGGCCAGCCGATGAATAGAGGGGAAAAGGGAGGAAAGGAGAGGCATAAACACTAGTAATGAAGAGGCTGCAGTCAGAGGTTAAAGCAGCATCAGAGAAACAACAAACTAACACCCACCACAGAGAGAATGAAGGTGAGAGGTGGTGGAGGAGGACGAGGGGGAGAGTGGAGACAGACAGTGAAAGGCACCTGGCAGAGGACAACCTGATCTCAACACAGAAAGAAAAACACAGCTACACACCAGGCTTGACCACCTGAAACTGCACCAGCACAATCTGCAGGCGCTCACACAGGTCTTCTCTCACCATTTGGAAAGTATGGTGCTATTATGAGAATCTTAAGCAACCATATTAGAGACAAAAAAAAGTCATTTAGAACGTGGCAACAGAACAACACAATGCTCTGGCTTCTCCAGGTAGCTGAAGTTTTGTTTTTTTAGCAGCCCTCCGTTACAAAGCATTGCCTGTGTTGGCTACAGCAGCCAGCATGCGAGGAGCAATACTGTCTCATGCTGCCCCCTGTCTGCCAAAACACACATCTCACTGAGAAGTTAGACCGCAACAAATTAAAACAATTCTATTTCATCCGACTCTGAGTAACTCATTTTACATAGCAAATTTAACTCACTATTCCCATGTGTTTGAACTAAAACAGACTAAAACAAACTGTTGTTGGAATGCCACTATATGACACTGGGCTGTGTTAAGCAGAACATGGCACCATTGATGAAAAGTATCCATCAGCCTGACTTGGACATAAATAAGCTAAAATGTAAAGGAAATGTCTTTAACAGAGCAGAACAGGATTTAAATTAAAGTCTTAGTGACAAATACAGCACTGCTGATTTATGTGTTGCTGTTCATGTTGAGATGAGGCAGGGGAGTACGAGCCAGTTATACACAACATTAGGCTGGCTGTGGTGCTGAGCTGCTGGGCAATATGCCTCAAGGCAAAATTAATGATCCAATCATTGTAAATGCCAATTGCCTGTAATCCCTGGCTGGAAGCAAATCAAAGAGAAGGAAAGGTTTCCGTTAAACAGTCACAAGCTCTCTCTCGCTCTCTTTCTTCGTCTCCCCCAGGCACCAGATGCCTTTCTTTCATTCCTTTCTCGATCCAACCTTCCTTTTTCTCAGCTCTGTAGCCCTGTCTGCATTTGGTTCCTATATGTCTCCCAGCTGCGGAGTAGAGATGGGGCCCAGGCCCCGGCCCCGGGGGGGCAGCAGAGGAGGGAAATCCCCAGGACAACTGGTCTGGTCACGGACAACCCGAAACCAGCAGCTATCCCTATTCTACCCTCTACTTCCCTGGCAAACATTTGCTCTCCAGCTTAGCTCAGAAGCTAGCCAGCAACTTACCCCCACACTCTTGTCTGGTAATGCCAATCAGAGTCTACACAGCCCTGAGCTCTAGAGATGGAGAAAAAAGAAGGTAGAGACGGGACGCTGGGAGAGAGAGAGAGAGAGAGATGGAGAAAGAAGGAATAGAAAGGGAGGGGCAAGGGCAGTTCCCTGAGAGCCACAAGGCAAAGCAAGAGCCTTTGGCAAAGACAAACAAGAAGATAGGAGTCTATCCCTATTGATATGCACAAGCAGGGACCATCGGCTAGTCTTCAGCTAAGACAAAGGGAAGAATGGGGAGAGAAAGGTGCTCTGTAGTGGAGTCCATATGTGTCTGTGAGTGGACACAGTATGAGCAGAAAAGGGAGTCAGACTGGCTGAATATGGTGTTACTTCTTTGTTGCATTCTTCTTATGATGACAGAAATACACTCCACCTCTTGTTTGTGTCTCTTATTATTGTTTTTAATCACAAAACAAAATCCTCGTCTTTATTATAAGCATCACATATTTCCCCAAAGCAACTTCACTGATGTCATCCACAACTACTTTTTAACTGGCCTTTTTTAAGTGACAGTGGTTGCACCTGTAGCACTCCACACTGGCTACTGAACCCTTTGAATCAGTCCCAACATAGTGTGCACACATGGTTTAATGATATATTAGTTCTTAGCACATTGATATTACCGTGTTAAAAGAAGGAAAGACGCCCGTTCCCTGGCTAAAGAGTAAATATATAAAGAGCATGGTCAACATGGGGCAAACAGAGTGCAGATCTTTGCAGGTTAAAGTTCTGGGCCTCATTTTCACCGCAGGGGGCCTTCAGATGCCTAAAGACAAGCATGCGTAAGGAAAAGACCGCGACATGGAGGCCTGTTTAAGCCCACATTGTCCCTTCTCCATCCCCTATGGCCTCTTACAGCACCCCCACCAAGCCAACAGTCCTTTGCCTCCTTTCTGTGTCCATGGTTCCCCCCTCCCACACTGCAGGGACCCCTCCCCAGTGTTTGTAATCCCAGCAGAAACACTTAAGGTTCACAGTGGGTGCTCATCAAAACCATCTGCCTGAGAAGCGGGTGAGAGAGAAAGAGAGATGACGGAGGGAGGAGAAGAGGGAAAGAGCGAAGGAGGAGAGGGAGGAAACCAGGGAGGCGAGCTGCCTCCTCCAGTTCATATGTTGGTTGTACTAATCTGTTCAATTAGCACCATTACAAACCCTGCAAGTAGCCTGATTATTATTAGTGTAATCTTCACCCGCACCGAGGAGCCAGGCCTGAGCTTCATTGGTTGCAGTGAGCAAAAAAAATTACTTGGGATAAACACCTTTTATTGCGGCTTGAAAGTAAATAATTAGCTGCATAGAAAACGTGGAGACCATAAAAAGAAAAACAAAATGAAAACTCAAAATAAAGTGTGAAGCTGCCACATGAATGAAAACAGCCAACAACTGACATTTCCTTCCCCATGTATTTTTGGTGGAAATAATGATTACTTAACATGTGAAGTAAATCACTATCTTACCTGATCAGTCTTTGGGGAGCTTATTTCCCCTCACCTGTGGCAATAAGTTACCCGCTGTGAATAACAAATGCCTGCTCAGGTCTTCCTTGGAGGGTTAGTACAAGGCAGTAATATATGTATGTGTATGTGTGTGTGTGTGTGTGTGTGCATCTGCAGAGGAGTGCTGATCTGAACTCACAAGGGGCCAAACATTGACACAGACGCCTCACACTTACTCATCTACATAGGCAAGCACACATATATTTTCATGCTCTTCAAATCCATTTGCAGCTGTGATAGTATTAACGGATGGACGACGAGGTGTACTGCCTTCACACTGGGTCCAGTATGAGTTACTATGAATATTTAATAGGCCGCAGAATCTACTGTTTAGTTTCAGATGAGGAGAACGAATAGTACTCTGTCTCTTTCCATTTCTCCTGCATTCCTAAATCAAACAATGTTCAGTATTTAAAACCGCCTCCTAGACTGCTGAGAGACAGGGAGAAAGATGCAGTGTAGGGGGGTGGGGAGAAAAAAAAAGAGGGGGGGGGGTTGTACCAGACTGCAGCTGTGAGAGTAATTATGTGCTCGGAAATGTGATCATTTGTGATGAATAATGAATCGATGGCTGAGATAGACTAGCAATGTTTGGCGAATGGAATGAAAGCGCTGCTATGGGAAACTAGACTCAGGTACAATAATATTATTTATGTGTGAGAGTCTGTGGGTGAGTTACTGAGAGCTTTTTGAGTGTCTGGGGCATATAAGGTGACTCTCTGGTGTCCAGTATGGTCTGTGTCTGCGTGCACGCTGGTGTCATACCTCCTGTATGGTTCTGGAGCCGGGGAAGTTGAGACTGTAGTCCCTCTGGGCCTCGCGGTGGCTGATGACCAACAGGAAGTTCTGGTTTAACGAATCTGGGAGATCGCTAAATGAGGAGAGAAAAAAAGAGAGATAAAACATTTTTTTTAAATAATTTGATGCAGAAAAGGAATGTGGAATAAAGGCCAGGCATAAAAAAAATACTAAAGACTAAGAAAACAACAAAAAAAAACATTATCACTAAGAGCCACTCAGTCAAGTAAAGGGCAAGCTGAAACTTGTCAACTAGCGGTAACCTGCTGGCCCACAGGGAGGTGGGTGCCTCCTCTGGGGGTGAGTCGCCCACTTCACTGGTTGTGTCCTAACAAGCCTGGCCGGTGCTTCACTCAGCACAGCAGGCTACCACAGCTATGACCACCTGCACAGTGACAGCATGGAGTCCATCAATCTGCCTCATTGCTAATAAACCTGGCAGCTATTATGAATTAAACCCAGGAGGGCCATCAGCACCTACCTAACTAAAAACCAAAGATGCCTTAAAAGCAGGATTTTACCGTGACTTACACATAAGTGACCACAGGGGAGGGTCTCGTAAGGGTCTCGACCAACACCAACAACTCAACAGTTGCTGCTCCAGGTACTGAGTTTTCTGGATTTTTCCTTTTGTTACAGAGTGTAGACAATTATGAATGTAAGATACCAGCAACTGCTTTCATTCTCAAGCCAAAGAAGCAAATGATGAAATAAAGAGCCATTATTGTGCATCAAGACAAACCTCTTTAGCAGATGCTGCTGTACTTCACTGCCTTTCTAGCTTCTGAAACATGACTGTATGGTGATTATAGCCATATCTATTAAAACTCATACAAGTTCATTTCAATTAAAGGCTACTGTAAGCTGTATCAGACACCTGAAAATGTTTCTATAATTGATAAATATGTAATGTTCCTACACTAAGCTACTATCTCTATCTGCATCAGTTTTACAATGAAAAATGACTCAATTCTAATTGAAATTCATTGTATTACAATATAGAGGTAAAATAATAATAACACTGACACGTTCTGTGGAGAGAAACTTGCAGGAGTATTAATTAAAACTAATAAAACCAATTTAACATAACATTTTATCTCACCTCCAGCTGTATGAATAATCCGACGCCTAAAAGATCAATCTATAAATCAAACTATTCAATAGTGTTGAAAACTGCAATAATTCAAAAAAATTCCCTCAAAGCATAAACAACATTCACGGGTGGGCAAAACATTTTAAGAAAAATGCTGTTTACAGGTAACCACTGGTCTGAGATGTTCCCCCTCTCATATGCTGATTCCATTGTGAGCAGAGACCTGGCAATGAAGACGGATCTGTTCGAGAGGCCCCGAGGGGTCAGACTTTCTGGACTGGCACCGCAGCCCGCTCTGCAGCTTACAGCTGTGACGGAGACGCTGTGAACGATGCAAACGCAGACACTTTGTGTGCTTCACGTAGAGAGGAGGAGGTGGGGGAATCAACTTTTGGAAGCTTCATTTACAATAAGCTGTGAGGTTAAGTAGCG
Source organism: Anoplopoma fimbria (assembly GCF_027596085.1). NCBI lineage: Eukaryota > Metazoa > Chordata > Actinopteri > Perciformes > Anoplopomatidae > Anoplopoma > Anoplopoma fimbria. The sequence goes on along the minus strand of NC_072456.1, from coordinate 19,446,220 downwards.
TTTTGAGCAAACGCTGGGTCTGTGCGGCTGAATATCAATGGGAGGCTTAAGGGCCGAAGCAGGCACTTAATCAGGGCTCAGAACCCAAGGAGAGGAGGAAGAGTTGAGAGAAAGAGAGGGATGGGGGAATTAATATGTAGCGCACACATTAATTATGCAATCACACCCTTAATCTGCGCAGATCTGGACGAGCTTATGTTAACAGAAGCTCAAATTTACTGTAATGACAGCATATTTACATTGACTAAAACTACGAAATCAATATGTAAATGTAATGTTTGTTGTAGCTAACTGGGGAAGATTGGAAAATGTGTGGAGTGGGAAGGATGGATGCATATGTAATAGGGCTGAGCAGAAGGAGGAGAGAGATGATGTGTGCGTGTGCGTGTGTGAGGGGAGAATGAGAAAAATGGAAGGGGTAGGGACACATAAATAAGGATCTAGCTAATATCATGATTATGTTTGGACACAGTCCCGAGCTACTGCTGGCAGGCAGCTAGACTCCTAAATAGACAGAGATGGAGGGTAAACTGAGTGGAAGTGTTACTCTGTCCTTCCAAGCAAAGAAGGAACATCCTAGCAGTCATTCATGGCAGACCGACGAGCCATTTGGTGAGTGTGTGGGTGGAGTTCTGTTCAAGATTTACTTTGAAAAAAAGAAAAAAATCAGATCGCTCATTGTGCTCTATAGTACAAATATAGCTACTCAAAATATCAAATGCATTCAGGCGGGGAAAAAAATGTGCCATCTGTCTGAAGAGGCTTGCAGGTTAATATAAACAAAACACGCATGTTTCAAGTCCAACATCCCTTTGTCTCGACTGCTTTCACCACTGATGTAGTCAAAGCAGCTGTCATCTGACAGAAGCGGGCCCTTCCAAGCAGTACCGGGTTGAAATGTGGATGTCTCCGTGTTTGCTTCTGCCTTCAGAGGTCTCTTTCTCACTCAACACACACACACTTGTGACATCCAGGTCGGCCTGAAACATCTCTGGAGGTACTTGACATGGCATAAGGGTGCCGGGAGGAAAATGTCATTTAACTTTATGGACAGAGAAAATGGAGCGTTTTGCAGGGGAGAAGAGCAGGCTAAACAGATTGGTTTCATTCTGAGGTAAGCCCATCGCCTAAGCTGTGAGTCCCCACGGCACAGAGCAGACTCTAGACCTTATTAAACTAGCACTGCCAGACACAGAGGAACACACACACAGACACACACAAATTGTGGCATGTGCCTGCAAAACACAAATACCCATACACACACACACACACACATTCTCTCCAACCTCTCACACACTGACAAGCACTCACGACCATCATGCGTGTGTTTCATCCGATTAGAGACACACAAACACATGAAAACACACAGACCAGGTGAGTTGTTTCCTCTAATTTTGTACAGAGGAGGTCATGAAGAACACACAAGGTCTTCTTACCTCCTCCACATTTTGCATCCACAACAAAGCAGAAGAATGCGAAACCGTTCGGGCTCTGCTCTGTTCTGGTCTGCCATCGTGATCCAACGATAATCAGCATGCTAACTGATAGATACTTCCCGATTAGGCCTGCTCTAGTTAGCTAGCTAGCTAGCTGTCTTACCTAAAGCATCTGTGAATCTGCTACTGGATAGCTGACACACAGAGGGAGAGATAAGCGGGGGCAGTAAGCCGCGATAAAAACACACAAAACCTAATGAATCATTTTTGCAATTTCGAAATTCCGAGAGTTCAAATTAAAATAACCTTTCCTTGGCAAACATGCTTCCTGAGAGCAGAGCGGAGAACAAACGGGGAAGGAAACAGGCTCCATTGAAATATTCATCAGGCCTTCATCATTTATGCAAGAGATTAGGTCCTCCTCAACACCCCTCTTGTATTCACAGGCAGTCATCAACATGGCCACAGAGAAAAAACCTTCTTCAGACCAGGCTTTTGACACTGCAGTACGAACGGCACATCACATCGCTAACTAAATAACTACCTGAGATGGATTGGTGCTCAAAGGAAAATCTCCCAAAGCCTCAAGATTTATTTCTAATCAAACAAGACAACTAAGAGGAGTTTATTCAGCGGGATCATAATGACAGTGGAGCACTATTTAATCAGTCGGTTTGGTTTAGGTGTGTGTGCTGCATGAGCCAAGCTCTACAAAGTAATTGCCAGGGATATTACCATTTAAGGGGACATTTGCATTTTTACTCAGCAACAATTTGAGGCAAATAAACATTGTGAAATTAAATTTGGGTGGATAACTGCAAATACAAAACTAGCAAATAAAGTAATATAGGAGACAGTGGTAGTTTTATTAACCTTACTACAAAACATTTAATTAAAGAGAACAATTTGAAATCAGAATATTGGTCGATTTCTTGGACAAAAGCAGTAGAAGCCACAACATTGCTTTTACTAAGAGTAATAATAACAATAAATATATACATTTCTTAGGCTTTTAAATATTTATCCTGGTTTCATAACTTAACACAGAATTCCTTACAGCGGCATTGCACACCTACATACTAAACCACAGTAGCACAAATGTTGTTCTGTATCACCTGTGCTGCACAGATTATGCACAATTTATTATTATACAGCAATTTAATGTCTCTTGTGTCATAATCATAACACAAATTGTTGTTGCCTTACACTGCACCTAATAAAATTGAGCTATTTATGGTCTCCATATTTGGCATCCGAGTACAAATAGCTATGAAAAACAATTGTATGATCTTGTTTTTTTATTATGGATTTACTATTTTTTAAAAGAGAATAGAGGATATAGTCTGGAAACAGAAATATATTCCCATGCCCTTTTTTCTTCTTTCCATACTTATTAAACTATTAAAATCGAATTCCATACTTACATTTTCATATGTTTATACATACCATGTATAAAAGAAACTACACCACGGTCGCATGAGGGCAAATATACACAACGAGGCTTTAAAGTCTGCGTGATGATGTTTCGTAGACGTATTCTGCCACTTGTAGTTAAGGGCCTTTTTAAAGACACTTGCGTGGTATCTACTGTCGTACTTTGTATAGCAGAATAAAACTTTTAAATCTCTTAAAATGGTGTTAACCACAGAGCTTATTTCAGACATCTCACCAAAAAACTATTGAAAAAATCCATAGACTTTGAAACAAGGGAACCGAAAGTGCAAAAATGTCTAACTAAATTCAGGGTTTTAGGAATTCTTCATTCCTGCACTCGACGTTTCTAACAGACTCTACTTTGAGCAATACTGAGGGTGGGAAATCAAATTAAAGTACAATGAAATAACATTGTTTTTTTAAGGAAGAGTTATACATCTGTGATTAATAATTGGGGCTGTAATTTAAAGCACAATAATTTGGTTAATTAATATTTTTGTTTTGAAAAATGATGCAGAAGTAGATAGTGACACATTACAATCTTGAGCTGGCATGATGGTGCTAATGTGTGCGTCCCTCCCTTCAAACTTTGGGCTTAAGCCTTTACTGGCACTGAGCTCAGTCTACTGCAACATATTTGCACACAAACTGCACTTACTGTGGATTTATGGTGTGACCACAGTTTATTTTTACTGCAAGCTAACAGCTTGTCTGGTCCCGCTACAGGGGACTGCTCCCCCTCCTACTCTGTGATCTGTCACCTATCCTCTCCCAGTATGACAGCATGGTCACCACACACACACACACACACACACACACACACACACACACACACACACACACACACACACACACACACACACACACACACACACACACACACACACACACACACACACACACACAAATGCATGTGCATGTGCATACACACAGGAGCCCACCCACTCCATTCAGCCCCAACTGTCCTCCACCAAAATAGCTGACAGAGAATAATGAGCTCCTGACACCCAAAATGATATCGATAACACTTGGAAAAATGGCAACGGCGCTGCTAAAAAGACACAGCAGTAAGTGGGGGAGTGAGAAGACGAGGAGAGGGAGGCGAGGGAGGGAAGACTGGGGAGATGAGGGCCATTAGCTGCCAACACAATATAACTACCACTTAGCCTAACTAGCAGGCGAAGCGGCAAACTGCCAAATGACTTCTTTTACAAGTGTTCTGGTGACATGTGGATGCTTGCTTGGCTGCTAACATGAGGAAATGTGGGGAGAGTTACAGTGCAATTTTAATTTAGAATCCACCGTCAACAAACAAACAAGGGCCATCATAAGTGACTCTATTAACAACTCTAATAAAAGGTAATGCACCTGAGAAAAGTGCTACTGAAAATTGTCAAAACATTCTTTATTATGAGCCAAAAGGTGTCCTTAATTGTTTTATCAAATAGTTTTTTTAATTCAGGCTTTAAACTGACAACTGTAAAAAACATCATACGACCATTAGTCATAAAGAAAAAATTACATTTTCATTATTGTGTCACACATATTACTATGCCCAGCCTGCATGGGCCTACAAGACACCATAAGCTAATTGAAGCAAAGACCAGAGTACAGCTTATTCAGACCATCACCATCTACAACAAAATTCATAAATCGCTGACAAAAACACATACTGCATAGTACTGGATAAATCAAAAATAATTACTAATCGAATAATCCATCTTGCCTTCTTTTGAGAGAAAGTTAGCAAACTTCAAAATTGAACAACCATTCCAATTTTTGCTCATCTGTAAACCACATTATTTCACAGTTTTGTCAGGCCATTTCATGGATAACTACCCCTCTTAATTCATCATAATCTGTCAAGTACAAAATGCTAAAGGTACTCACTGTCCAGTTGGCCCAAATCACACAGCTCTCACAATCGGTTTTACTGCTGGATAATTTTGAATTGATCAACCTCAATGGCTGAGAATAGAATACCAGCCCTCAACTGTGCAACTGAATCTCCCAGAGCGCTCCAGGCAGAGGTAAGAAAGGACCCTCTTCTAACCTCATAAGCCATAAATCCATCAAGAGAAATAGAGTATTTACATGGAACATATTGTAATGGGGCTGAGTCAAAACAAATTTTTTGTGTATTTATCACCATACCATTCTTTCTGAAATGCAGTATATTTATGCGTTGCTCCATCTCCACATATAACACCACAAATTAACCACAGTCAACATATTCGGTAGGTCAGACTCAGCCAGTAAAATGATATCATCCGTTAATAATAAAATACCCTATTTAATGCCTAAATTAGATTCTGTATGTGTAGAGATAAATCATTCACAAATGCAAAAAGAGAGAGAGGCTATCATCTTCTCCAAAAGATGTATCAAACCAATCAGTAATCATATCATTGATCTCAACACAAGCAACTGTGTGACTATAAATCCAGTCAAAGGCTTTTGGGTAATACGGATGTCATACAAAAATGCATCATCAACGTCAGGCGAAGTGTGTTTTCTTGACATAAATCTGCAAAGTCTGTCTTCCATTTTTCAAGCTCTACCTCTTTTTTTGTTTTCACTGTTTCATAGTTATTTATGTCTGGAATGGTTGTGGGTGGTTGATTTGTAATGCTTGCCCTCTTCTGAACCGTCTCTTATGGGACCGTACTCTCTTATCAAAAACAAATTCAGTTTGCCAGTATTTTTGCCAAATTCTTCTTTTATCATTCCAAAGTTGTTGTTTTTTTGTTCTGCTATACACACACACACACACACACACACACACACACACACACACACACACACACACACACACACACACACACACACACACACACACACACACACACACACACACACACACACACACACACACACAGTATGTACCCTCACACATATCTAATTTCACAAATCCAACGCGCTTATCCTCATATTAAAAATAAAAAGTTATTGGACTCCCTGTAATACGCAAGTGAAATGAAGGTAGAAATATGAGCTCTTTGGATGATGTTTACCTGACACTGATGACAGGACAATCACATGTTCAGCTGCCACCCGTGATTGTATTACCGCTTTGGCTTTACACTGAGCAGCCTGACATTTAAGGAGGAAAGGTTGCTGATACTGCCACAGATTCACTGAAATGAACAGGACAACTTCTGGATGGAGAACACTGGCTTGATGAAGCTTTATAAACAAATCTATTGTGTCACCGGGTACCATCATAAATATGAAGGGAGAATATCATATACTGAGTCCAGGAAGAGAACGATGGGAAACAACCTTTACCAAGCAACAATTTCAGGATGAAAGAAACAAAGATGGGAGGGGAAATTATTATTTACACAACGGCGGTAGATGTTCCTTCTCAAAATGTCACAATGGACGTGATAAAAAGAATGTGGACCAGCAGGTCAAATGTCTCTTAATATACCAATGAAAATGGTGTTTGCTAGCTGGATTCTGGATGCTTCTTCTTCATAACTGGAAATAGACCGCCACCTGGTGTTCGCTATTAGGTACTACGCTCATACCATCACCAGGAGTATTTCATTGTTACTAGAGTAAGTGTACCAGGATGGGATGAGGAGGAGGATTTATTTTGAAATTACAAATAATAAGAAGAGTGAAAGAGTGCTGAATACTTATGATAATACCTGTTTTTGCTGGTGCTGGCAGTAGGGGCGATGTCTGGAGTCAGGACATACAGGCTGTTGTTCTTGGGCAGGTGTAAACTTCTCATCACCGTCTGATTACAAACAAACATACAGAGATACAACTTCAAAGTAGTTCCACTCACAAAGAAAGTACTTATAGCTGTGGGGATTATGCTTTCTTAAGGGAATATACTTGTGCTCGCTTCATCTGAATGTATACTTCATTCATCTCCTGACGATTATATTTAGTGAAGGCTGTTATTCTGCACTACTTGGTTATAGGTCAATATATATTTGTTTTTAGGAACATCAAATAGTTGCACTGATTGTCGAGTAGGAAACAGGCCTGTTTGCTAGACTAATGTTGGCTTGCTGGCAAGAGCTCAGTGACTGAGCAAGGCCCTGACTAGGTTTTATTGGACGTTTTTGATAACAGCTTTAAAACAATGTCATGTATGCTATGTTCTTATCCTTGCAACGAAAAGTTGAAATTAAAATGTTTAGATCAAGACACAGAACACACGATAAAATTGCAAAAGTAAATCAAAAGGAAGAAAAGATAAAAAGCTACAGGTTTAGCTCATATCACCAGTGCTGTTTTTTCTTTTTCTTCGTCCTACATTATGTTTTCCTCACTTGCCTGTTAGTGAACATTTATAGGGTCTGTTAACTCACACTATCGGATACATCTCCGCTCTTCCATCCCTTCAGCTGCATTTTGGACGCTTGAATCCCAAGCTCTGTCTCGAGGATTTGTTTGATTTCTCCTGTAAATTAGATTCATGCAGAGGAAAATGTAGATTATGCACAAAAAAAGGCAGTGTGATATGTTGAGTATTGTACACAATGTGTATATCAGTGTGTGTGTGGTGCTCACCGACTGTGCTGCCTTCCTCCAGTACCAGCTCTATAGTGCGCTGCCGGTACTCCACCCTGAAGTTGAGCATCCGGGGCTGGCGCTCTACAATGTGTCGGGAGGTGGGGTTGACGGGGCAAAAAGCTGAAGTCGAGGACGATGCAGGAGAGGAGGACGAAGACGAAGAGGAGGGGGGAGGAACTGAACCTCCTGCTGCTGCATCGGCTGCTTCTGATTGGCTCGGAGGACCGAACATGCTGGACTGGCTCGCCTCACTGGAAAAGTTACTGCACAGAGACGACAAGGTTAGTAATGGTGTCGAGGATTGACTGCTTAGTGCATATCTCAGGGTCTTTCATGCAAGATCAAGACAGAAAAAAAATCAATCGTATCTTTGTCCTCATCTATAGCATAGACTGTATAAAAAACGATTGGTTTTTGGACTGACGCCATCATGGATTTTGGCCGTAGTACAACAAAACGCTGAATGTGACATATTTAAGGCAACCTAAGACAAAAATCCAGATAACTCCCAGACCGGACAATGTCGCGGTAGTGACCTGTCAATCATTAGGTAGCACTGCCCGAAAGTGTAAACTGCTTTATCGTCTATTTCACTCTAATTGGGACCAGAATTTAGTAAAATGAACATAATGCTGTATTGCAGAAGACTTGAAACTAGCGATTGAGACCATGAACTCATGTTTAAAATGATTACTTAGTAACAAATTAAGTGAGAAGTAGCAGCATTTCTTAATAGACTTATATACAATAAGACTTCTGGGAAACCGGCTTCCCACCCTCCCTACCGCACAATATCTGCTTACTTCCTTTAATGCTTTTCTCTTTGCTGCTTTCTAAATGTATGACCCATGTTTCACACAACACAGTAAATAATATATTTTTGTCTCGTGTCCATGAACAAAGTGTGCCCTTTGTTCCTTAAGTGTAAGAAGCAACTGTCTCCCAAGAACAGAGTGCCAGACTCAGGCTTTCCAACAAAGGCTTTCATTTATCTGGCCCACCACAGTAGAGAGGCCACTGTAGGTCGACTGTCAATGGCCACAAAACCTCTGTGTACAGAATAGGAAAATAGGGTGGGAAATGAACCCAACCAAATGGAAGCACATAAATCCTTTCTCCACCAGCCACATCAGCAACAAACAAACCAAATCATTTGAAGATCCAAATCTTTCCTGAACGTATAATTGGACCAGTAGAATAGTTAATGGAAAAAAGTAAGCCGGTATTTAATAATTATATACTGAACATTGACCTGTTCTGAGATCGTTTTAGATTTATTTTTTCAAGTGGTGGAACGATTTATCTGATATAAACCCTGTGTAGGAGCTAATCCCACTTTGTGAAATGAGAGCATCTGAAAACCATCTAAATGGTAAATGGTTGTAATACCTACACAAGGGGAGCCATACCATGAGTACATGCAAGTACGTGGAATATGTATGGATATGGCAGTATTTGCAGAAGGCAGACAACTACTATCTCATATCTAGAATCTAATGTGTATTGTTGGGAGATGGATACAGATAATAAACAAATGAGACAGATATTTAACTCCAAGAATCAAAAGGAAAAGCAAGAGAGATCTTGCCAAGACGATTCTTACACTTCTCGAAAGCATCTGAGAAAAAGAAACAAGTAAACCTAAACTTGGCACAGAAACACTGAAGGCCGTTAAATTGTCCGTTGTTTTCGTTTAAGCGTAGTTCCCTGCTGCCCTAGATCGAGATGGCACTGTTTTCCTGTGTAGTCCAGGGGGTGTCCCGAAGCAGACAGGACTGGTGAAACCTTCACCCGTGGACAAACTGTAAGCGTTATTTACTACCAGGAAATCATTTTGGGTGCCCTGAGGAATTTTGGTTACTGATCAACAACGCAAGCCTCTTATAATTCCCAACCTTCTCACGAAAGAGGACACAAGGGAGGAAGGAAACGCATTTCAGATGGGAGCGTTGGCGTAGCCTCCAACTGGCTCCAGATCAGGTCCCGTCATCGGAGTCTGTTTACTGGGCAACGCCAGCTTACGCGAACCAGTGCCAGCCACTTAGCAAATGTGTTGGCTGCTGGTCACGCTGCCAGCCAGCCTCCATTCACAGCAATGTGTGTGCCCTTGAGAAAGACCAGCAATATTCTCATGGCCCAAGGGCCTGAACCACACCGGAGTATGGTGCATGCATGCACGCACGCACACAAGGGTGTACACAAAATAAAGCGGTTTAACCGAACGTGTCCAGTTTGAGAGGGTTCAGATCAGCCCAGTGCATTCAGGAGAAACTAACCGTTGAGAGAAAATGAAGGGCTCAAAGCCTCTTAAAGGAACCTTTTATATTCAGAAACTGTGTATAACTTCACTCTTGGCAAGAAGTATACTTTCAGTTGCAGCCTATTATATTATTCCTCTATTAAAGTGCAGAATAGAAACCAGGGCAGGAGCAATCACCCCCAACTCAGTAGCATCTAAGTTAGTGTTATTTGTGGGATATGAACGATGTTGTTTTACGTCATGGAAGTGGTAATACAGTAAATGTATTGTCATCAGTTCTGCACTAATGAAGTAGTGTACAAACTATACCCACCGTAATTAGGGCAAAAGCCAAACTCATGGAAATATGTATTCTGTCTGTAAATATAATATTTCAGTTATTGTTGATTTTCTACTGTTTTTTTATTGCTTATTTATAATACTTGTTTTTTTATTTCATTTTTATCTTGTCTTTCTTTTACTATGTCTCTTGTGTGCACTTTACCCTATGCTGCTGTAAGCCTGCAAATTTCCCCGCTGCGGGACTAATAAAGGATTATCTTATCTTATCTTATCTGGAGTAAAATTTCCTGAACATGCATTTAGGATTTGATTTCACATTTCCTGCATTTTTTGAAAGTTGTTGATTGCTAATCTACATAGTAGATGCACAAATAGACCATAGACGCCAGAGACGCATATTCCTCAGTGACCCGTTTCCCCACTGCCATACCAACCATTCATATTTCCATTTACATCGATCATTCTAGTGAGACAACAGAAATAACCAAAGTGCACTGAAGTGTCATCAATGATGTGCATGATCAGGTAGCATTTGCTCAGTGTTGTTCAGTCAAGTAATACATTTTCTCTGATTTACAATAAATGTGTGGCAACATGGTTATTACCTTTGTAAAATCCCATTCTCCTGTGGTATCACTCCGTTGATGGCTGCCTGTAATGAAAGTGGAGTTAAATTATACAACACAATATAATGCAGTTTAACTTTGTTTAAGTTTCTGTATTGTGTCAGTTTCCAACTCTTTTCTATGGAAAACGGTTTACTGTTCACTGGGATACATAAGTTCAACCGACCCCATCTTTAAATCAGTAAACTGCCAGATGACAACACATGGAATAACAGCTAATACACAACGAGCATGTTTCAAAGAGACTAGCAGACACTGTGGCATATATTTCTATACAGGTATATTGACAGTAGCTAAGAGAATAGCAGTTCATTTCCAAATTGAACAGTAAGTAAATAAATACATTTGATCATGGAAAGCTTTTTGTTTATGCCAACAACTCTGAAAACTGTAACATAATAAAGGGAGTTATGCCTCATGTCATTCAGAACAACCTATGAAAAAGACAAGGAATACTTTCTGTTCCTAACATGCAACAATCTTTGTCAAAAATAATTGTGCAATAATATAAGCAGTAATATTTCACCACAATCATAAAACTCACCCAAAAAACAATCAAACTTAATTTTAAATTGAGCTTCCACTTAAATATCTTTTTTATCATTAAGTAAAATTAAGGGACCTACATGATGGCATATTACCTGCAAATGTGACTGATTTGAACACCTAGCCAGTCCACATGTAACCAGGCAAAATGTTCTATATTTTGGTTGACACTCTTATATTATGTTTGTCAAAGGGTGTGTTATATTCTCTGTCTGGAGAGGTTTCAAACTAAACCTAACTAAATGAGATAGAGAATGATAGAATATTCAAATAGAGTGACTGGTCAGAACAAAGAGAGCTGAAAGGACAAACATGACAATAACCGCTTTGCACTGAGCCTTTGTTTGAATGGACAATTGATTGGATTTCTCTCGAACACTCACTATTCTTCACTGCAAAAACAAGCAAAATAAAGTAAGTAGTCATGTGCTGGCATAATCATATCGCCTGTTGGTTTTGTATTTAACGAAGGACTTATGTAATGGCAAAAGGGTTTCAAACTGACGCTGGATGACAAACAAATAAAGGATGGATATCTTAAAACAAGATAATGCGACCTGTCCTGCTGCAGGAATTGTTCAGGGAATGTTCAAGAAACCCAAAAGGTGCCCTGTGGAGATTTCTTGTAAACAAACTTAACTTTTGATTCTGTTCAGTGTTTCTCCCTAAATCATATTTTGTGTCTTCTTGATACTTGAATTATATTATAAGACACAAGGTGAATGCACTTCCTTCCTCATAAAGTATTGGCTTTGTTTACATTCAGGTTCATTTGCTAGCAGTCTTCTTCTTCCCTACCTGAGTTAGTGCACTGTTGCATATCTTGGCACATTACCGCCAAGGTAAGATAAACAAAGCCGAGAGCTGCTCAGAAAAACAGCTACATTGGGTTAATTGAGGTCAAAAACTTGTCAGGGCACCTCTGAGCTATTATTATGTTAACGGCGCGGACACTCAATCTAATTCAGGCACTTGTATAAAGCATTGATGTCGGCATGTTAGTAAAGTGCAGCAGACAGTGGTGGCAGTGATCAGGACTTAACATACTGCTGAACAGGCGTCTTTGGTCACTGAAGATGGCACAATTTATTTGCTTCTGGCCTTTTGCGAAGAATATTCTTGAGATTCTCATCTCTTTAACATTAGTCCTTTGTTTCTTTATTTTCTGTTATAAATACATGTTTTACACAGTTTCTGCTCTATTGCTTTTATTTATTTTTTGGCTGAATTTCATTTAGCTGCGTCAGTTTCAGGGTCCTAGTATTGCTGGTTCACTGTCACACTGTTTTAGCTTAGTGGAATAGAACACATCTAATGTTATTGTAAGTAGTGACACCTGCACTTTTCATACTGACAAGTCAAAAAACTTGTTGTGAGGAAGGAATCCAGCTTTTTAAAAGCCACAATATGATGTTCAGGAGTAGAAACAGGTTTGGGTAAAGGTTACAAAAAGTAGCTAATGTTTGACAAAGGCATTTATTCTACGTTTCACAACACTGTTCAGATGTCAGATCTCTTTTTGAGTATCATAACATCCACTGTAGCTTTGAAAAGTGCCTTTAAGAAAGCTGTAGTTTGCTGATTAACAGAAAAGAAGAGAGTGTAGTCCTTTATAGTCCATTCATTTAAGAAAATACAAGTCATTAAGTCATAAAGTTAAGTAAACAAAAATATAATCAGCCAGTAATTCCCTTTTTGAGTGGCCTGCCGGGAGTTCATCAGTAAACTACGATGAGAATTCAGACCAAAGCAGATGACTTAAGTGTGTTGGTTGAGATAGCTAATGCTAGGATACAGTTCTTTTCTATTTTACACATTAAAGAGCATGACGAAAGCACTCTAATGTGCACTGTGTATACAGATTGAGAAGAACCTAATGCATTAGCCATATTGTGGCAATAACATGATTGTTTTGGACCACAGGGCCCATACAGATGGGCAGCAGAGGAGTGGATTGAGTTACTTTTATATTGCATATTTTTACCTCGGGTCATCTCCCCTGAAATAAAAAACACCTACAGTTTTAATGAATGCTAATGTTATTAAAACATTAGCATTCAGGGTAAAAGAGCAATGGCAGTATATCTCAAAGCAAATCCCTTAATTAATTAATGCATGTACCGTTTAGGCTTTTAGTCAATTACTAATTATATTGGTCACAAGACAAGAATCTTAACAATTCCCTGCTCTGCTAAACAAGATCCTGGGGGGACCCTTTCATTTTTGTATTCATCTACCCCACTCACACATGCATGCATAGGAAAATTTCTTTTGCCAATTTTTACAAAAACTACCTGCTACTGCAATAAAACTGCAAGTCATCAGTTTACAGGGGCAGTGAATCCAGGCCCCACTGTCTGTCCAACCACTGCCTGGACTGCTGATACTGCCTGTTTTGAACTCCTGCCAGACTAGGTCTAAATATAGACTGACCCCTTCAATGTGCACTGTGCAGTGAAAAGCTCCTTTACTCAGACTCATCATAAGTTAATATAAACTTGGCAGAACACATTCTTTCTCAAAGTGAGTGTCTCTAAACTCAAAATTCACTCTACCACACCTCTCAGGACACCTTCTCCCTCACAGTCACCACATTGTGGATTGCCAAGATGCCGCCTGCTTCGCAAAACATGTTCGCTAAAAATGAAGAGATACTTTGGCCATGTCATTATTACACGCGTTATTGGATGTTAACTGCCCTCTTGAACTTGTACCCTGGTCGAAGTCGAAGTCTGTCTGGCAAAGCCTACAGATAATGAACTTACCACTAAATCCCAGTTATTAAGCTCTAACAGAGTGATTGCCTCTGCAATGTTGTCAATTCCAGTGCAAGCCTGTGAGAAGAAAAGCAAAAGAAGAGGAATTACAAGACAGAAATGCATTGTATGAGATTCTGCAGCAGTCAGTCTTATGAAACATTCTGATGCCTGTACATAAAAAAAAGACATTCACAATAAAACAGAAGAGAAAGAATGAATTTTAACTTTACTATAGTACCACCCATAACAGAAACCTTTAAAGTGGTGTCAGTCTTCACAAGAACGACAGCCTCATTTATGTTTTGATCAAAAAAAGGACACAAATTTTCTTTGATTTCTGCCTGATACCTTGGACTCTTGACTCTTGTAAAGCAGGCTTAACAACATGTTTCTATAGTAATATTATTATAATATTGCAATATTGGTCAGGAGGCACCAAAATGGATTATAGCTGTCATGATGAAGTGTAACAAAGGCATCATTATCTTTTTCGACTGATCCTTGTGCTAGTTTAACTGACAGAACCAAAACTCGTTCTCTCTGATAAAGTGACAACAAATTGGCACAAGCAGTGTTAAAAGGCTGTTCTCCCTCATGCTGGTGCAAAAAGGCCCAAAACCAGCTAAACCTTTACAAAAATTGCTGAAAAAGGTGTGCAGATCAGTTGACATCCTCTTCTATGTGTTTCCCACCTATTGGAAAGAGAGTGTATTTGTACCTGTGCCAAAGACAGAACACCCAAATATAGAGCAGTACCCTTGACATCTTTAGTCATTAAATTATTTCAGAAGAGGGAGTAAGGACCGAGACAATGTGTGGTTGGTCTAGGGGGTAGATTAAGAGTTAATGATGCAACTGCTATTCTGCAATTACAAGTTTTAAGTTTTTTATTTTTCTATAAAAGCTGCATTGTGGGTTTTTTGCAGGAAAACTTTTAAATCATTCTAATCTTAATACAAATGTTTTTGGGGTTGGCTTGTGGGAATGACACTACAGAGTGTAGACAGTCCAGGGCGGTGTTTCATGTCCACTCTATTTTACAATATAATGACTGTAGTAGCAAGCAGAGAAACAGGCATTTCCTGAAGTATGAAGACTATTGATCTAAGTTTACCATCAGGGCAGGAAACCGACCATTGACCTGTTAAGGATGAGTTAATTAAATATTTGACGACCATTACTTAATCCAAACAAAAGTAAAAACCAAGGATATGATCATTTCATTAAGGTAGCATGCTTCTGCCATCAACAATTAAAAGATAAAAAACTGACATTTTCAAGTACTGTCATCAAGCACCCTTGATGACAATAAACTGAGAGTTTTAATGCCAACACAGAGTAAAAATAAAAAATAGCCAACACATACTTTGTTTCATGCAATGGTTAAATGTTTACATTTTTAGATCTTGAAATCATTTTTGTGTTTTGATGAATTGGTGCTTATGCTGTCAGTTTGTTTAGAAGTTTACGACCTCTTTCTTGTAATACTGAGGAGTGAAATATTAAATGTTGTATTCATATCATCTTTGAGCAACAAGCGCTGAGATTTATGTCCAGTCAAAATCATCTACTAAAGAGAAGAAAAATAGATTTTTCACTTTAAAGCAATCAAAAATGTATATACGCATTTATTGGTGTAGGCTGATGGTTTTCAGTCTATTTGTCTTTGGCTAACTAGTTTTTGGTGTTAGATGGCATTAATGTTGTGCGTTTGATATTCAGTATCTGTTATGTAGAGCATGTTTTGTTTTTTGTATTTACAACTAGCTTGTTTGTAGAGTGGAGTAATTACACAATACATACGTTGTGGCCTGTTCTAATCTGAATAGATCATGAACAACTTGTGTTGTCAAAATTGTTTAGGTGAATGTTTAGGTAACAATCTAACCCGAAGGCTACAATAACAAACCCATGAGAGGGACACCACCAAACACAAGGCCTGGGATTCACTTTAGTGGAAGGATACCTATCATGTATTAAGCATGGAAACCAACATAACAGGATGCTAAATGTGGAAAGGGGATCATGATTTGGTAGCCTAAAACATACTACCCTACCTGCACATTTGGGCTAAAAACCAGATATCTGTGAGGAGGATTTAAACCCCTAACTGTGACTGGGACTGTGTGTAAACAAGCTGGTTGAGCACCGTATCAATGTAGCTCAGCAGACTGTCGTTATCTGTCTAGACACAACACATCCACAGTGCAGAGCTTACAGGTAATCATTGCCACCCAGAACCAGTTAGCAGGCTGTCAGTGTGTTAGCTCGCTGAGCTAGCCGCAGAGAACAAGGCTGTTTACGACAACAGGCAGTAAACGCGTGCACGGTTGTTGACAGTGGCTCGAGACGATTCAAACAACAGATAGCTTACTAGTAAAACAGAATATTTGGGGACACACCTGAAAGTCGGCCAGGATCATTTCTCTATCCATGTTGCTCTCGCCGCTTTCGGAGGCCATGGCAATGACTGGCTAAAAGCGATTCTTCTTCCACTGGCTCCCGTCGCGTCTCTCGCCTCACAGAGCGACACTGAGTCCTAATAAAGCCTTTTACTGAGACGTGGCGACGAGGGAGGGGTTTGGTAAATTGAAAATAGTGAACTCAAAGGGGAACGAACCGCTTCAGATGGACGAAATCCCGTAAAGTAGCGTTACAGGGTTCAGTTATCTCCTATCATTATTGTCATCTAGTCCATTGCTTTACGGCTGACGTAAAGCGGCTGCAGCTGGCGCAAAAACACGCGCCGAAGAAGACGTGTGGTTGATACTTAAACAGTGAAGTTTTAAACGACACCGTCTGTCTTTATGGTGCTGTCGCCACGGAAGACACCTGACAACATATTTCATTTTCTCATAGCAATATGTTCAGACGTGTGTAACTTTGTAATTAGGGGCATTCAAATGCGCATGCCCAGTTATTATATTCAAATGATCTGGTGTTGGATAGTGACATCACTTACAGTAGCAGTCAAAAGTTTGGACACACCTTCTCATTCAACTACTTTGAAGAATGTAAAATATAAAACATATTCTGGTTTGTTGAGCATTTGTTTGTTTACCGCATAATTCCATATGTGTTCCTAATCTACAATGTAGAAACAAAATAAAAATAAAGAAAAAACATTGAATGAGAAGGTGTGTTTAAACTTTTGACTGGTACTGTAGGCTAACTCAGAATATAGAGACAAACGGCATAGGTTAAATATTCTATAAGTCTGGGTTTTCCACGTTGATTAAATTGTGTTTATAGTCATTTTCATCCCACTATTGAGATCCACGGGCCAATGCCACAGCTGGAGCAGAGAACAGTCTGGACATGATGGGTGGATGTAGGCCAAATCCTAAAACTGGTGCACTAACAGATGCAGCACCGCGGGGAAGGGACAAACAATAGCCTAATGATTTGCCATGCACCTGTGTAAATCTCATATTTATATAGAGCATTCTGTATCTTTAGACACATAATAATTCAACTTGAGGATTGAAAATGTTGCAGAGAAAACAAACAGGCAGATGCCGTAGCATTGCCTCTTAAGTGACAAGAAATAGCACAAGAGGAAACACCAGTTTCCGGATATATGAATGTGTATGGCAACACAGGACAGACGGCCATTGGCTGGAGTGAACCCAGATTGATCCCTGACACACACAATTACACAAGACCAACATTGGTGTCCATGAGCACAGGCACAACAAGCAACATGTTGCGTACCTGCAGGTTGTCCATTACACCTGAGAGCGAATGATGACGTGACCTTATTTGACCTTATTATTATGTTTATCCCCACAGTGCTATAAGCCTACAGTAGCCTATACCACACTAAGTCTGTGTGCATGTCGAAGTGGACATGCCCCCATGATCACTCTACTAGTTTTAAAATAATTCTTAATGTGAGTGTACAGTAAATCACTTGTATACACCTGACCTCAGTTCTGTGGTCAGCTTGAATTAGAGGAAATATCATGTCCCATCAATAGAGGGCGTCATTGTAAAAGAAGACTGATATATGTTGCCCATAGCAGATGATGACACCATAAAAAAAAAGCCTCTTTTGCAGTTTTCACTGGAACTTATAAGCAGTGATTAAATATGAAACACATTCTATTGATATGCTTCAACGTCACTGTTTTCTCTGTAATAAATGCTCTGTATGTGAGCAGTGAATGGTCGCATCTTCCTCTTTCTCACAGCATCATGATTACGCAGTGATGAGACAAACAGCGTCCCGCCCATCGTTCAGCTCCTATCCAATCACGCCATCATCTTTGGGGGCCGGGTAATTCAAATGTAGCTTTCTCTGGTAAACTGTATCATTGGCAAACATCCGTCTCCAAATGAAGCTCACTTTGTGATGTCGGTGATATTTTAGGAGCTTTATAATGTTCGGACATTAAGCCTGTATACAGCACATTTTGGACCAGCGTTTAAACGGACATTGTTGTGATATCAGTTCATGGAGGATCATCAATGAGGTTGGTTGACTGTGAAAATGAAAGTGATCTCGTTATGATTGTGAATCTTCTGTGCAGATCACGTGTCGCATGTTGATTTTATATATATCAATTTTGGCAAAATCATCTGGAAAAATGAGCAGGAAGTGACTTTGAATGACATCGCATTTAACCATTTTTACGTTTGATTATTATTATTATTATTATTGCTGATGCCGTTTTTTTTTGTTTTTTTTGCATTTTCAGTGGCCGAATTTGAAGGATGGCTTGGTTTATGGTTTTAAATCACATATAGAGTAAGGTGTTTTTTTCCACAATAACCAATTCTACAGATTTACGATTAAATGACTGGTGTTGTTATAGAGGCAGGTATGTGAAATTCTATGTATACAATAATAGCCCGAAAATACGTGTTGTCTCTGCGGGTCTCTTAAAGGCTGGATAAGGAGACGAGACACATATTCGGTTAAATGCGTCATCAGCCCCAGATAGGACCCTCTAAACATCAGATGATAGGACAAGGGGCTGGGACTAGATGGTGCTCTTACATCATGTGGAAAAACGACCGTTATTTTTACATTGTTTCCCTATAATTATGACCTACAATGCGTAAAAGTGAATCAAAATTGAGTATGCCAGTCAATCATAGGTAGCAGCATCCATTTTCAAACTCGAGGTGTAACTGATGGACTTTATAGTCATACATCTTAAAGTAATTGGATGCTTATCAATTTGAATTTGAATCAGTTGGGTGGTTTATTGCACATCTATATATATATATATATATATATATATATATATATATATATATATATATATATATACCAGCTACATATCCTACATATATGTTTAATATATAGGGCAAAACTATTTACATTTTTTGAGCCCCCTAAATCATTTTCAATATAAGCTAATTTATTTTAATTAACTTTACAGAGGAACTCTTCAAGTCAATCCCCCATGTGGTGTAGAGGGCGGTGCCTATGGGATATACTTGAGCTGAGCTCCAGTTTTGGTGGCAAAATATGTGAACACAGCACAGCATCAGAAACCTTGCTTTCTATTTGAAAAAAAAGATAAATACAAATCAAAATGATAAGATAACTCTTTATTACAAGAATGGCTGACCCACTCTGCAATGCCTCTGCCAGTGGAGATCTACCCAAAGTGTTGGTTTTGCTGCGAAATGGAGCAGATGTTAATGGCTCTAATAAATACAACAGGACTGCACTGCAGGTCGGTAAAAACTACTTTCATCTATTTTCTGTCGTTTTAAACTTGGAAAATAGTTGTTTTTTTCATGGTCATTTTTGTAGCCTGTGGTTTTACAAACAGCTTGCTTTACTTCCTGTGCTGTTGTGCAGGCCATGCGGCCTAGTCACAGTTTATCTTCAAATATCCAGTAGGCCTTGTTCACCGAAATTTAACATGAATTAGTCTAAATAGATATAGTCTTAACATTAAGAAATCTGTGAACAGATGGCAGAGAGGAGTCTGGACTTTGTAGCCCTCTTTAATCTAAATACAACAAATGTAAACAACAAAGTAGTTTATCAAATTCGTTTAGAATCGTTTTTATAGTTTTACTTAATTCCTTATTTAAAATCGGATAATCATACATGTATAGATTAATGTGAGGAAATCTGTGTTGTTGTTTTTTAATGGAACAATAAGAGGTCCTTTTGGCACTATATTTCACAATCGAAAGCACATGTCCAGACATATTTTGCACTTGATCTTGGGAAAGAAGTTACTCAGATAGAATAAAGAGTAGGCCCATATCAGTTATTGGATAATAAAGTAAACCGACACTGAACTTGAGCCACAAAATGGTGGTGTTGGTGAGGAATATGGTGAGTGAGGGCCTGTCTTGTTATCATTTCCTGCTTAAATACTTTATTCACCTATTTTTTGGCCAACCATTACCACTTGTAGAGATCGTTTGAATACTGTTATCTCAATATCAAAACAATAGTTTAGTAATTCAGTCTCCTCATCTTCAAAATAAATCTGATTTAAAGGCCCATTTTGTATGCAGCTCATGTTGACAAAAAAGCTGCATCCAACTTTTTTTTCATATAGCCCCATAGTTAATAGGCCTTTATTCTAATAGATATACATTACATTACATTACATTACAGTCATTTAGCAGACACTTTTATAAGATAAGATAAGATAAGATAAGATAATCCTTTATTAGTCCCGCAGCGGGGAAATTTACAGGATTACAGCAGCAAAGAGGATAATGCAAAACAAGAGACATAGTAAATAAAAAATAAATAAAAAACACAAGATCAAAATAAGTATTATAAATAAGCAAATGAGCAATAAAAACAGTAAAAAAACAGTAGAGATCCACAGTAAAAAATATATATACAGACAGAAATTATTATAAATGTTGTATTGCACAGTGTATTAATGTATTAGTGTATTAATGTATTAATGTATTAGTGTATTAGTGTCATGTGGTCTGCTGGGAGCATTTATCCAAAGCGACTTACAATAAGTGTATTCAACATAGAGGTATTCAAGAGAACTACTAGTCACCAGAAGTCATAAGTGCATCTCCTTTCTTAAACAAGCATCTAAAAGCATAAACCAGAGCAAAAGTACAATGCAGAAACAAACTAATACCAATACAATAAGTGCAACAAAATAATACAAATACAATAAGTGCAACAAAATAATACAAATACAATAAGTGCAGAAACAAACTAATACCAATACAATAAGTGCAGAAACAAACTAATACGAATGCAATAAGTGCAGAAACAAACTAATACCAATACAATAAGTGCAGAAACAAACTAATACCAATACAATAAGTGCAGAAACAAACTAATACGAATGCAATAAGTGCAGAAACAAACTAATACCAATGCAATAAGTGCAGAAACAAACTAATACGAATGCAATAAGTGCAGAAACAAACTAATACGAATGCAATAAGTGCAGAAACAAACTAATACCAATACAATAAGTGCAGAAACAAACTAATACGAATGCAATAAGTGCAGAAACAAACTAATACGAATGCAATAAGTGCAGAAACAAACTAATACAAATACAATAAGTGCAGAAACAAACTAATACCAATAAATAAGTGCAGAAACAAACTAATACCAATGCAATAAGTGCAGAAACAAACTAATACCAATACAATAAGTGCAGAAACAAAATAAGTGCAGAAACAATAATACCAATGCAAAACAAAACAAACTAATACCAATACAATAAGTGCAGAAACAAACTAATACCAATACAATAAGTGCAGAAACAAACTAATACCAATACAATAAGTGCAGAAACAAACTAATACGAATGCAATAAGTGCAGAAACAAACTAATACAATAAGTGCAGAATACAATAAGTGCAGAAACAAACTAATACCAATACAATAAGTGCAGAAACAAACTAATACCAATACAATAAGTGCAGAAACAAACTAATACGAATGCAATAAGTGCAGAAACAAACTAATACCAATGCAATAAGTGCAGAAACAAACTAATACCAATACAATAAGTGCAGAAACAAACTAATACGAATGCAATAAGTGCAGAAACAAACTAATACCAATACAATAAGTGCAGAAACAAACTAATACCAATACAATAAGTGCAGAAACAAACTAATACCAATACAATAAGTGCAGAAACAAACTAATACCAATGCAATAAGTGCAGAAACAAACTAATACCAATACAATAAGTGCAGAAACAAACTAATACGAATGCAATAAGTGCAGAAACAAACTAATACCAATACAATAAGTGCAACAAACTAATACCAATACAATAAGTGCAGAAACAAACTAATACGAATGCAATAAGTGCAGAAACAAACTAATAGGAATGCAATAAGTGCAGAAACAAACTAATAGGAATGCAATAAGTGCAGAAACAAACTAATACGAATGCAATAAGTGCAGAAACAAACTAATAGGAATGCAATAAGTGCTATGAGGAAGGCTCAGGGTATACATATATAATAGACATACTTTAGCAGCTGTTCCACTCAGAGCATCCTCTGCTGCTCTCCTCGCGTTGTCTCCGTGCAGGTGGTGAAGCTGGGGAACGCCGCTGTGGTCGAGGCTCTCCTGCTGGAAGGCGCTGACCCCAACCAGCGCGACCCGGTCTGCGGCCTCACCGTGATGCACGACGCGGCGCGGGAGGGGTACCGACAGTCCGTCAGCGTGCTGGTGGACCACGGGGCGGACGTTAACCTGGTGGATGAGCGCGGGAACCTGCCGCTCCACCTGGCCGCCATGGAGGGCAACCTGGAGGCGACCCGGCTGCTGATCGGACTCACCGCGGACCCGCGAGCCCCCAACGGACAGGGGTACACCGCCGGGCAGCTCGCGCACATCCACAATAAGGAGGACACCGCCACGTGCATCCACGAGTATTTGAGGTCGCGTGAGTGGTCCGCATTTTAAGTTTTTTTTTTCCCTTCCCACAGATCGAAGTGTTTTTTTTTTAAATGTACAGTAGCAGTGAAAAGTTAGGACACACCTTCTCATTCAACTGCTTTGAAGAATGTAAAATATAAAACATATTCTGGTTTGTTGAGCATTTGTTTGTTTACCACATAATTCCATATGTGTTCCTTCATAGTTTGGATGTCTTCAATATTAATCTACAATGTAGAAAGAAATAAATAAAGAAAAAACATTGAATGAGAAGGTGTGTTTAAACTTTTGACTGGTACTGTAGGCTAACTCAGAATATAGAGACAAACGGTAAAGGTTAAATATTCTATAAGTCTGGGTTTTCCACGTTGATTAAATTGTGTTTATAGTCATTTTCATCCCACTATTGAGATCCACGGGCCAATGCCACAGCTGGAGCAGAGAACAGTCTGGACATGATGGGTGGATGTAGGCCAAATCCTAAAACTGGTGCACTAACAGATGCAGCACAAACAATAGCCTAATGATTTGCCATGCACCTGTGTAAAGCTCATATTTATATAGAGCATTCTGTATCTTTAGACACATAATAATTCAACTTGAGGATTGAAAATGTTGCAGAGAAAACAAACAGGCAGATGCCGTAGCATTGCCTCTTAAGTGACAAGAAATAGCACAAGAGGAAACACCAGTTTCCGGATATATGAATGTGAATGGCAACACAGGACCCCTGACACACACAATTACACAAGACCAACATTGGTGTCCATGAGGCACAGGTACAACAAGCAACATGTTCCATTTAAAATAAGATAAAATAAAATAAGATAATCCTTTATTAGTCCCGCAGCGGGGAAATTTACAGGATTACAGCAGCAAAGAGGGTAGTGCAAACAAGAGACGTAGTAAATAAAATAAAAATAAAAACAAGATCAAAATAAGTATTATAAATAAGCAAATGAGCAATAAAAAACAGTAAAAACAGTAAAGAACAGTAGAGAATCCACAGTAACTGAAATATTATATATACAGACAGAAACTATTATACCTATTGTATTGTACAGTGTATTAGTGTATTAGTGTCATATGTGTTCCTTCATAGTTTGGATGTCTTCAATATTAATCTACAATGTAGAAACAAATAAAAATAAAGAAAAAACATTGAATGAGAAGGTGTGTCCAAACTTTTGACTGCTACTGTATATTATTTAATCACTCTTAAGCTTCACAGTACACAGAATTTGCATTGCATTTATAAAAAAATAAATAAAAGCTGAATGGTTGCCTAGTAGGCTCTACCAATTTAGTATTCAATATAAAGTTGTGGATTTGTGTATGCTTTTTCGAATAAAGAATATTTCTGTTACTCCTCAAAAACAATGCTGCTGGAGAAAACTGTGACAGTGTTTGTGCCTAATGGTTAAATTATTTTTTGACAGAAAAGCTGTTGGTATTAGCATATTTTCATGTTGCATATAAGAGAGTGAAGAATTATAATTAAAACAAAACGATTAGACCATATAGGCCGAAATGTCATGTTGTTGATTTCATGATGTGTTCACCCATGACCACAGCCACTTTGGTTATGTCAAAATGAGCAACACTCCCATTAGGTAAATTCGTTTGAAGAATAATAAAGAATATATAAAATATAAATGCCTGAGCCCATTTTAGACCGTGGTATAAAACGGATTGTCACACTTTCTATACGACGAGTGTTTATAAGGTTTCAAAGTTCGTTTAGTTGTCATTTAACAACACAAGGTTGCACAATGAAATGTAAGTTTTAGCCCTTTCACGCCCCACACACATACACGTGAACAAATATTTACATTAGAATAGAATAAAAGGATATATTCATTGAAATAGACGAAAACATATTTAGAAAAAATCCTTATATACTTATTACTTTGTTTATGGTGGGAATGAAGGCAGTGCAAACGTGTATTAAAACATTGTATGTGTATTATTTACAGTCGTATATCTCCAGCAAACTTAAAAATGTTATTATACACTTTATGATAAATAAAGTGTTTTTTTTTAGTTTTAAAGAGAACTTATTGATGATCTTTTTATAGCCTTGTTTTGCACCACCTTTTCAGTCGGAATTCGAATTCTGTAACAAACACTTGTGTTGGTCCTAGTGAAAGGGTATCATTAAAAACAATAAATAATTTAGCAAGCTCCCATTTGAAGCTGTGGTTATGGGCATGCTTTCATGTCTTGATGCTTTATTATCGTTCTGATTGGACTAGTTTCAAAATACGAATAATATCACTTTATAGTCACAAGGTGGCTTCAGCCTGCAACACAAGGCCTGGCTCGCCGATAGCAGAAGCAGCTGTGGAGGCAGCACATGAAGGGCTGAGCCTCGACTCATAAACCGGTAAAAAGCGGAATCGAAAGTGGAAGGTTGTTTTTTTTCTTGCTGCTGCTTCGTTGGGACTTACCAGTTGAGTTTGAACACAATATGATGCTTCACATTAGATTAAATAAGTCAATGTTAGAGACCAGTAAGGATTATGGGTAAGGACAGGTCAGGCTTGGGTCAGGATTTTTTGCAAATGTTCAGAGAATTAATGTGAGTCAATACAAAGTCTCTCTGTAAGTGACAAAAGTGTGTTTGTGTGTACGTGTATGTGAATGTGTGTGTGTGTGTGTGTGTGTGTGTGTGTGTGTGTGTGTGTGTGTGTGTGTGTGTGTGTGTGTGTGTGTGTGTGTGTGTGTGTGGGTGGATGGGTGTGTTCATTTGTGCCCAGATACTTACTGATCCTGTTATTGTGCTGGATAGAAAAGGTCAGTTTAGGCTGTGCGACGGTGAATTTTCATGTCAGGCCTATTTGTTCTAATTCTTTTTTTTTTTTTTTTTTTTTTTTTACTTTATTCGTTTGAGAATACATTTATTTTGGCCTTTTATTTCATTTAGGCACAAATGTGTTAAACGACCGTTAAACCATCATAGTTTCATCAGTCGTTTTCATAGCTGTTAAAGTTGTGACCACGGGGTTCATGAGAACAATCAAAGGAGTTTTTATGGCGTGTGGAAATTCAAAGAACATTCCAACATGCACATTTAAAAGGGATCCAGAAAAAATAAGTTGATCAGTGTCTCTCCCACATTATCAACAGTCCGTACAGGCATATAGCAGATCCATACAACCACTTAGCTACAACCTGAATATTTTCTATCTAAATTAAAGCTGTAATTCTCTTAAATAAATAATAGAATAAAGCTCAATGAGAGAAAAAAATGTGTGGTCTGTTTAAATCTAATAAATGTAGGTTCAGATCAGCTGAATCCATTTCATCATCATCCAGCGTCAGGCCTCCTCGTCGTTGACTGTCTGTTCTCTCGCCCTCCCTTTCCTTTCTGTGTGGCACGTGATCGTGTGTGTACGCGCATCTTTCTGCCTGCCTGCCTCACACTATTGTAAACGAACTGCTAAAAAAAACAAAAACCCAGTGTTAATGCACTGCAGCATATTAAGAAGGCACAACGGGAGCACAGCGCACATCCATCAGCCGGCGTTGCTTCACTGCGGAGCCTCACAGCGGAGGCCGCGTCTTAATATCCAGTTTGTATTCTAACAGTCCACAAAGGCCTTGACATTTTAGTTGTGATGTGGATTATTTTGATCTTGAATTAGAAATCAAACGTTAAGTAACGATACATTATAATCCCCAGGAGCTTTATCACATTATCCTCCGCAGCTTCGTCCTTTTGTCACCGAGTGACTTTTGAATTTTGCCCTCAGGAGCTGCAGCCTGTTTAAAACAGTTTTAAGGCCCTCCTGTGACTCATAAATGAGCCGGCTATTGTCTTAATCAACCGGATCTGAGTTCGGATTGGTTTTAAAACGTGAGACAAGACAAGACAAGACCTGGACCATGAGCGAGTCCGCCTGTCAGCACAGAGGCGTCTGTACAGCCTGTATAGTCTGTATGTTAGTGCGATAGGGGACAGGGCTCCATGAACCTTTCCTTTAAAAAAGTATTAACACCATAAGTGGCATAAGTCGAATATACTCTCTGAAAGTGGAAAAAGGTATCACAAGTTTCCTTGTGTAAAATGCATGTCTGCAAATTATTGGTGAAAAAGTATATATATATATATATATATACACACACACATATATATATATATATATATACTTTTTCACTAATAATTTGCAGACATGCATTTTACACAAGGAAACTTATACATATATGTATATGTATACATATATATATGTATACATACATATACATATATATATGTATACATATATATATATATGTATACATATACATATATATATGTATACATATACATATATATATGTATACATATACATATATACTTTTTCACCACCATGTGTGTGTATATATGTATGTATATATATGTATACATATACATATATATACATATACGTATATATATATATATATATATATATACATATATACATATATACATATATACACACATATATACATATATACACACATATATATATATATATATATATTTTTCACCAATAATTTGCAGACATGCATTTTCCACAAGGAAACTTGTGATACCTTTTTCCACTTTCAGAGAGTATATTCGACTTATGCCACTTATGGTGTTAATACTTTTTTAAAGGAAAGGTTCATGGAGCCCTGCCCCTATTGCACTAACATACAGACTATATATATATATATATATATACATATATATATATATATATAGGCCAGCTACATATCCTACATATTTGTTTAATATATAGGGCAAAACTATTTACATTTTAAAAAAAACCACATTTGTTCACCCCTTTTGATATACAAATCAGATCAGGTTTATTGTTTTCATTTAGTTGCATTGTTCTGTGTGTCGTGGCAAAAAGAAATACAATACTATGACGTTTAATTCTCATATTATATGCCTATTGTATTGCTCTTATTTATTATTGCATTATTGTCACTTAGTGTTTATGTTTGCATAAGGATAAATTTGTGATATAAACTCACTAACTTGTTTTTTTCTCTCACACAGACTAAAGGACGAGGAGGATGAAGATTAGAACCCTTCTGAGTGTCAGGGCGGCGGTAAGGAGGCAACAGGAGACGGTTTTACAAGTCCAACACAAAGAAAATGGTGCGAAACAGGAACCAGGAATATCCACGGGAACCTAGACGGAACAAGGCAGGAACGCAGAAGACATAACAGACTAGACAAAAAGCAAACAAAAGACAGGACTATAAATACACAAGAGACTAATCAGACAGCAAGACTTAACCCCGATTGAAAATCATAAAGATAAAATGTTTTTGATGAAACTATCCTGCTTGATCTACTCAAAAAAAAAGGTTTGGGCAACTTTTTTTTCCGCATCAGATTATTTTGGAGATCAGGCAGGACTAGTCTCCAAACTATTTACATTTTTTTTGTTGTAAAAAATGTCTTGTCAACTTTATTTTATAATCATTCAAGACTCGTGTTTTAAACCACATTTAAGAAAGTGTAATTAACAAGATAATTCAAATCAGAAGTGGTGGGAGACGCTGATGGTTGATTAACAAAATGTATAAAGTAAAAGTATTACCTTAAGCATATGACATAATAAAAGGCAGAAATGAATCTCCGCTTGTTCTCGTTTTTAATCAGTGTGTGTGTCTGTGTTTTAAGGGCTCAAAGTCCTGTGACAATTTCCCTGTGACCTTCTAACAATATTTCAGACAGAAGTGACTTTCAATTTATTCTCCAAATATATCAAACCAGATTGATAGGTTTTGTTGTTCAAACATACAGTAGTATATTATTTCATAAACTGGCATTTTAAAAAAAAAACACTGCTTTTACACCTGGTCCACTTCTGGGCACACAGGTGAAGAAGACCAGGAGGAAAAGGGAGCAATATTGATGAGACGAGGGACATTTTAAGAGGAATCAACTGATTGTCAAGGATTGCTAACCTGAAGTTGACATTATGTTATGGTGGTTTGTATATATTTATTAAAATATCCAAAATGTACATGAATATTTTGATATGTATATATATTGTGCGAGGATCTACTAAGGTATGAGGGATAAATTACATATGTATTTGGTATTAATAGAGTCCAGAAGCTCAATCAAGCCATGTCAGCATGTTAAATAAAGAAACCACAGGAAATAGGAGGAAATAAACCACACCCAGTGGCAGTTATGTTCTGTTGCAATGTCTATTTATTATTTGCCTGTAGTACATAGCATATTCATATTTATGCTTACAAACAAGGAAAGGTCTAACAAGCATCCGTACACAAACATACAACACATACCCCACTCACATATGAGCAAACCTCCTTGTTCAATCCTGTACTTAAAAGCAGAAAATCCACCCCAAAACAGCACTTATCATTCCTTTAAGTGTGGACATTTTCCAACAAACAAATCTGTTCCGAGAGTCAAAGTCTGGACCAAAGCTCTCAGTGGCTCGTGATTGAGAAACATTTTGGGCAGCTGCTTCCTTTTTAGTGGAGGACAGTTACTGAAAAGAAGCATCTCCACCAAGTTCCACAGTATTGCATGTGCATGTGGTTTCGTAAGAGTGCAAGTCTTCACCCGTGAGGATTCTTTTTATTAAATGAGTCTTGATGAATTTAAGGAGCTATGGCAAATAATTTCATGACACGGTTTTTGTTTATCACCCAAAATGCCTGGAATGCATGACGCATTTCCAGTTCCAGCCAGCTATGATAAGGTCCAGATTTCTTCTGTTAAAAAAAAAGCAAAGAAAATTGCATACACTTCAAAAATGCTTTTGTTGCCAAACTGTCATCTGATATATGAAAGAAGTAGGAACTAAGAGCTTAGTCATGGAACAGAAATCCGATCCAAACACCACGATACTGTTTATTGTGCTGTTTGGATTGGACAGTTTATTTATTCATTTTGTGACAATGAGATTATAAAAATGTCCTTGACATGGCATGTATCTAAACTGTCTCTGTATCACCCTTCATGTTCCACATTTTTAGCAGCTGATGCCATCCTTTACCTACGTTTGAAACAAAGGCCATGAAGCTCCACCTTGCTGATGGAGGACCACATAAAGAGTTACGTAGATTAAAGTACTGTGCAAAAACTAAGGTGCTGACTGCCAAACCCCCCCCCAACCTTTCTTAAACACACATAACAAAGGTCATGAAGCCTAATACAAACACACGCAAGTACGCACACACATACACAGATCACTGAAGGCATGTTTACAAACTGTGTTGGATCTGTATCATACCCACTACGCCGGGGGAGCTCAAATTATTTACCTTTTTCCTGCATAATTCAAAGTCCTGCCGGCTGACCTGTGTGCTAAAGTTAGCAGGGAGAAGGACAGCATAACTGAACAATTGTATTTCTTTGTGCTTTAACAGTAAACTTGGGGCGATAGAAATTTTTAAATGAGGCGAGGAGATCATTAAATGAAGAAAAAACATAAATGGATAGACATATAAGCTTTCTGAAGTGAGAACACGTCAGCAATGTATAAAGGCTTATTCATACCACATCAGATAAGTAAGCGTCTTCAGTCATGTTCACTGTCACAAACTGTCACCGGTGTTCTGATGGTGCAAGCGTTCAACCGTTTCCCCTGTGAATGTTTGCTTTGATCTGGTTTTATGATCTGGTTGTTGTTTACAACAAGACAGGATGCTGAACGAAGCCATTGAATGTATGCAAACACATTCAAATGAGCCAAACTTCTTTATGTTTTTAATTCTGTTCTTGATTTGTCCCTAGAATTACATGATTTGGACGATAACAGGGGCTCCAAACTTGGAATTAATTAATTCAGTAGTTTGGTTAAGGTCACCAGTAATAATGTGCGTTTTCCACTCCTGGTCCAAAGAGAGTGGCTTTCATTAACAGATCATTGCAATGGTACTGAGAATGTAGGTAAAACAAATTACATACCTCACTTTGACATAATCACTGAATGCATATGGTCTTCTCTTGTCACAAGTCTGATTAAGAAGTGCAAACACCACTGATTCGTATCAACGGTTTGTTAACCGGTCAACTTGTGCTTTGGCCAATAATCTGATCGCTCACTGCGATTGAGAAAAGTCACGAGGAGTCGATAGCTTGACAGCAACAGTTGGCCAGCTATCCACCACATTAGTGGCTCAAGCACAAACTGTTTTTTCTTCTTTTGCCTTAAGTGTTGCTGGTAAACACTGGTTTGTCAAAGCCCTTATGCTAACGGACAAAACAAACACGGAACAGATTTCACAAAGCCACGGGACGATCAAACAATCCACCGACCACATCTTCTATTTCTCTATACAGACAGACAACTCCAGGCCCAGGTGCTGTGGACCAGTGGAGGCCTGTGGTTTGTCTGCAGAATATATATATATATATATATATATATATATATATATATATATATATATATATATATATATATATATATATATATATATATATATATATATATATGCTATTTGCAGTATCAAGTCTGATGTCCAGGTTTAGCAGTCTTTAAAAATTACACATCCGCAATCCGTAGCAGTTTTTGCAGCAGATATGACTCTGCATCAGGCATCTGTGTGAAGACACGTCCAAGCAGCTCGCAGAAGGGACGTTTCCTTCCACTTGTCCTGCAGTGTGGCGTTATAGTAATCAGGCTTCGGCAGTCCAACAAGCACAATCTGCGTTAGCTGTCCTTCCTTCTGTATTGTTCATATCAACGATGGGAAGTTAATAAAGGAAGTGTGTGTATGGGCTGTTTGTATTCGTGCATATAAAAGCAGATGTTGGATTTGTTAATCATATCAGTTAACCATCATCCTTTCCCTTTACACTGGTACCCTCACATCCCCGACTGTCAGTTCCAGTCTGTCACGCTCCTCAGGTCTGCTCGGTCCAGCCCTTTCCGGTTTGTGAGTAACACCAACACTCTGTTCGGTCCTCCTGAAATCAATCCTGTCCAGCAGGCCAACGGAGGAACTTGTGCGGCACACGCATACACACAGGCATTCTAGCTCACACAAGCACACACATATACACACACACACACACACACACACACACACACACAAGAGTTCATCCTAAATCTTTTACAGCGTCACTGCTTTATAAACACCTTACTAATCCAGGATACAGGTTAGCAAGTCGGAAGTTGTGTGCATGTCTATGTGTTTGCATATTGTATGTGAGTGTGTGTGTGTGTGTGTGTGTGTGTGTGTGTGTGTGTGTGTGTGTGTGTGTGTGTGTGTGTGTGTGTCCATTCTGGTTCACAGGTGTCTATGGGCATATACAGTGTATGTGTGCGGGTATGTACGTGTGTGCTTTCATGCGTGTGTGTGTGTCAGTTGGTCTCGTAGGAGGAAAGCAGCGCGGCGTCCACAGGCTCCATGCAGGAGGGGCAGGTGAAGGATCTCATCAGCCAGTCGTCTATACAGTCCATGTGGTAGATGTGCATGCAGGGCAGGAACCGGATGGGGTCCCTGTATACAAAGTCCATCATACAGATGACGCACCTGTGCAGGTGAACACAAGTACATTTTGTTAGGGCTTGAATGAACAGCAGAGAAACGCAAGAAAAGTTCAACAAAAAGTGCAAACATGATTTTGCCACTTGACACTATACTTAAATGACTTGAGGTGCATTATTGATTTTTAAATGTGAAGGAAAGTGCAAGTTTCTGACAAATACAAATCAAGTAGATCAGTGAGTTTAAAGTCTCAATAGGCATTTACTGATAAGAAAGAATAGCTCCACTGCTTTTAACTAAAAAAAATGATTGGTAAACATATACTTTGCAATAAAAAAGTAATATATCATATACTACAAACATGCCCTGCTTTTACAGCAATTTGCATTTATCTAAAGTGCCACAATATTATAACATATTGAGTATGTATAAATCATCCATCTCTGTATTAGAAATTATTTCAATAAAATTATTTCAGATACTTTGTCATTCAATTTCATTCTATTTAAGGCATTTTTAAAAGACCTACAACCACCCTGATTAAAACACAGATCACATAACACAGAACACAAGATCATTACACAGATCAGTCAGCGTGGCTACTCACTCTCTGATCTTCTTCTCAGACCCATCCTGCCCCGGGTCGTACACGCCCTTCGGGAGGTGCTGGATGAGTCCGATTCGCTGTGCGATGCGAACCTGCTCCTCCTCCGTCAGCTGAGTGGCCAGTCGGGCTTGGCTGGGTGTTGGGTGGTAGACAGGCACATGGATTTGCTCCTGCAGAAAGAGAGAGAGAGAGAGAGAGAGAGAGAAGAAAAAAAAAGAAGGTCAGACTAAATAACTGTCATGTGGGGAGGATTTACAGAGCGAAAATTCATAAGTCACAATTACTTACAACCTCATGCAGACAATTATTTATATTGTTCTGCTGCTTTCACGCTACAGCTCCAGGACAGTCATAGTCAAGTGTATACTTCTGAATAATAAGAGTTGGCTGGTGGTCTGGTTTGTGGCAGGAAATATTTTGACATTGTAGACAAGCTGCAATAAAACGTATATTCTCGTTTCAAAAATCTCTCACCACTTCCACACGTTCTATGAACTGGGACATGAGCGCTTATAATAATGTCACCACCTGCCAGTACAATACTGGAAAGCATTAATATGTTAATCCCTCACTCTGAAGGGCAAACTTCACTTTGGCACACTACACAATGGAGGTATCAGTTGACTGTTACAGTTTCACAATCCAACAAACGTTATTAGTTTTAATATGTAACTATCCCTCTGAAAAAGAAGGCCTGCAAGACGGAAACTAATAACTATTGTCAATAACTGATACAATCAATGATTAATTACAAGCCACCAACATTTATGTGCATGTTGTGGGATTATGATCACAGACAGTAGATGGTAGTGTTTCCCCATGACTTGTCCAAACAGCAGCTGCAACAGACAGCTCCATGGTTGCTATCGCCTGACTCGGTTGAGGGTAAGAAATGTTTTCAATCTGAAGTCTACAATAAAGTGTAATGGAAGATGAGCTCTGCTAAAGTGGTTCTACTGGGAGTCAACCACAAATAAATAAGTAAATAAATAATAATAAATAAATACCTGTGAAGTCACTAAAGCAGGAAATATGTGTTCAAAGTCTCCTAAATTCATGCCGGCGTGAAAAAAACCCCATAGCAGGAAATATGTGTTCAAAGTGTCCTAAGTTCATGCCGGCGTGAAAAAAACTTCAAAGCAGCCAAAAGTCTTTCATTATGTCTGTCAGCATTCTTGCACATATCGGTGCCCAAAACCACATGAGAACGAGTGCAATGAAAGTAACATCAAATCAAAATGACAAACGGCCTTTCAGTATCAGACTGTAATGAGTAAATTGAAAAAAAAAAAAAGTGACAATTGACTAAGTATATCAAGTCCAGCTTGAGTATTAAAGCTAGGGTTGGTAATCTTGAGAAACAAACGAGTAAGCAACATCGTTTTAATTATTCAGCCTAAAAACGCAGCTTAGTGTTGCCACGTCTGATCCCATGAAAGAAGCTAGCATCCAAAGTCGCCAAATCTTGTGAGAAAATATAACAAGAAAATGTTTCTGGATAATATTACTGTAATTTTGCTTTAACATTTAAGATTCTTAAAGAATTGCACAAAAAAAGAAAAATATAAACAATTAGACCTAAAACTGGAACATTAGAAAATAGAACTGAAAGATTCTGACATGACTTTAACTGAGTATTTTGGGGTTTTGGACTGCTTTCACAGACATTTTCTGACATATAATAGAGAAAACGGTCTGGCCTGTAAACCAACCAATAGTGAAAATAACTGATAGTTGCAGCCTTAAATTAAGAGTTTTTTCCCCTAAAGACATATTTATTGTCAAACCCTTTTATATTATAAATCCCAGAACTGTCAAAGATGAGCTAACATAATTTCCCGTATGGAAATTACAGTTTTATCTGTTTTACCTAGTGTGGTCCTCCTTTATATCCTTGTAATTGAAAAAGTAGAATCATTTGAAGGCTAAAACATATGGTAGAAAACAGTTTCCATAAATTCAGGCGAGAACAGGAACATGCATTTAGTTTTCCTGTCTTGTACGCTACCTACGCTTCTAAGTATCTTCCTCCTCCTTAAACAAAACTTTCTATTCACTCAACTCTCACAGTTTGCGGTCTATAATTGTGCGTCTTCCTTCCTTCCCGTCAAGAGTACTAGTTCCTCATCTCCTTGTGTGACCCCACGCATTCTCTTCTCCTCCTCCTACAGCATACCAAACCTTCATGGCAGGCACCTGAAATGATCTAACAGCCTGGTCGTGGATTAATCCGAGTCTCTAATGCCATTATGTGAGCTCTATTGCTAACTACCAGTATATACACACTCTAGAGAAGCACCATGTACTTGAATGAATGGTGCTGGAGATGAGGCCGGCCTTAGCAGGAGATAAACCTATCTGCACCCTTTAACAAAAAAAACCAAACATGTATGATTGTGTTTCTGATATAAACATTACAGTAACTGCTGCGCTAATCCCTGCGTGTTAGGTCGCGCTCTATTTTCTTCTTTCATTCTGGTTGAATGGTACGGTTGTGAGAGGGCTTCAATACATTTCAATGACGGGTGTTTTCTCATGTTCTTATTTAACTGTTGCTCAGAGGTATCTTTGTCTCCTTCTGCCCTTTTAGTGGTCAGTCTGGTTGAGCCATTTTACAGCAATATGTTCTCGATGTACAATATTTCCCCTTTTTTTTTTTCAAACTCCCCATGCATACAACATAACGTCTATTTGTTAATAGTGCTTTCTATACCCCATAGAGCATAGAAGGCCATTCAAAAATATTAAGTAGTCGTCAAAAGCTATCTTTTTAAGTGAAGGGTTTTCATGGACAGCATGCAGAACAATGATGATCAAGCAAGCCAACACCGCAGCATTTTTAGGCAAGAGTTTGCATAACTTTAGTAGGTGAGGCTTTCTGCTGTTCCCCTGACAGCCTCTCCTTTCGCCCCAGTCAGAAAAGAGACGGCAGCCAGACAGCAGAGATGAAAGCTACAGACAGGGCCTCAGAGTGGGGCACCAGCTGTACTCTGTGTGTGTTAGGGCAGTTAACTGTGCCATGGTCAGCAGTATCTCCCTTCACACACGGCGTGTCAGCTGGGCTGTGACAACTGCTCATTATTCCACCTCAGGTTGACCAGAGGGACAATAATCATAGCGATAGAGGGTGAGAGAGGGAGGAGGGGAGGGTGGGGGACTGAGTTGGTTTTGCCAAAGAACAGACCCTGGCTCCCTCTGACAAGTAATGCTGTTGGCTGCTGAGCCGGGAACACAGCAGCAGAAAGTCTGCCAGGCCCAGACGGCCAATGGTGAACGGGTAAGTAGGTGAAGATCGTAGACAACAAGGAAATAGAGCAGATGCGAAGAGTGCGAAAGTGAAAATGGATAGATGGAAAGGGGGAGGTCCCCCATCAACCATCACTAGTTGAAATTCAGAAAAAACAAGCGTGGGGAAATAAATGCTTGAGGCACAAAGCAAACAGACCACAGCTTCGTCTTAAAGAACACATACACACACATAGCCCAGTTTTCACAAATTGCTTTAATGTAAATGAGTGTGTGTGACCATGTTAAGGATGTGGTTTAGAAAGACAAAAGCCCCTTTATCCTGCTACATCACCAGTTCAATTATTTAGTGGTGCTGTGTTTTGGTATTCACACACAGATAGTTTGCCGTGTTCATTTGACTAGTTCATGAGAAATATGGTGATTATGTTAGTTGACCACATACATTGTATGACACATACAGTGTGTCAATGTTGAACCGCCGCTTGGCTGTCAGTGGAGGTAGTCAAAGAGCCGCATCAACGTCTGTTAAAGCCAATTCATAGTTTCTTTTTTAATTACAAAAGGCATAGTCAGCGTGGTGATACTACCAGACACTAGACACCAACACTGTTTTGTTACATCTCACGCCGGCATATGTTCTTTGCAATAAAAACAAGAAGGGTCTTCTGCAGTCTTGCAGGCTACACAAAACACCCCCTGAGATAACTTCTGTGATTAATGTACTTATTTTAACATATTTTTCTAAACCTAACCAAGTAGTTTTTGTGCTTCAACCTAACAAAGAAGTTATTGCGCCTGAACCTTACCGGGTAGTTTTGTCACCTAAAAGTTTTGTTGTCAAAACCTTACTGAGCTGTGACAGTTTCCAGCTTGTGTAATGTAGTAGGTGTGTCCTGTAGTACTGTGAACTCACAAATACACCCTCTTTAAGGCAACGGTACACATATACATGACTTCCGCTCTGCCAATCCTATTAAGTTGATTTGAAAGGGAATGTCCGTTCTACTCTTATTCCATTGTTATGGTCACCAAGTTAAGTGACTGCTCAAGACAAATTCAAAAGTTTTTGTACTCATAGGAGAACAGCAACGTGTTGGAAATTGACAAAACAGTAGAGTAGTTCTGAATACTCTCACAGACTGCAAAACTGATTTTTAAACTTGTTTTACAATTAAATGTCTCCCCCGCTGGACAAAACAAGTATAGATTTGGAGGGATGATCACTAAAAGCATCACAAGAATGCTTTCTATCGTTTTCCTCCTGTTCTTCCAGAGATTGGGTCATCTTGATGGCTACGGACAACTGTAACATGCAAAAAAAAACAAAAAACAACTGTTGCATGCTCTTGTATTCTGGAAATATTACTGCTTTATTTCAGCTTAAGCTTGAAAGCTCTTGAATTTGAGCTGGCAGACTGCTACAGTAGAAATGTATATGGGGATGTGGGAAAGGGGTTGCAGACAGGCGGCATGCTGATGACTGGGCTAAATTTCCGTTCATAACACATGGTGTTAGAGCAGCTTAGTGATGAGACATTACAAGTACAAAAAGTGCACTTCTCTCAAATCTGTCTGCAAATCTTCCAAACCTCAACCATATCTTGCTTGCCAGTTGTTGCTTTATCTTTAGTGCAACCTAAGCAGTCTCAATATGCACTTAAAGGGAAGAAACACCAGATCCATGAAGCGTTAGCAGGCTGTGAAATCGTAGCTCTCGTTCTAGTGACTGCAGAGAAACTAAATCTTTGAACTAGACCTGCAGACACCTGCCAACAATACAGGCGAGCATGCACTCTGTTGATCACAGACATGCATAAAGGCAACAATGTCAACAATGGGAGGAGGAGAAGAATGGACTTTAGCATCAGAGGATGTGTGTTAACTGCTACGCGGGACAGTCTGGCGATAACAGTATGTGTATGGCCCTTTATTTACGCATAACACATGAGTAACATGAACATAATTAACTAATCTTGGTGGATAAGTGCATTTAAGGGAAACAAAATGAGTTAAATAATAAACAGCAATCTTATATTTTTTATTTTACCACTATTTACAAGCTTATCATGCCAGAGGAGCATCAGCCAATCAAAACAAGCATCATGGGAGTCTGGACAACATTATACAGACCCTTAATAACAGCCTTTCACTTCGTTATATTACTGTAATATAATGACCAAAACCAACTTGATCATATGAGCCAACTGCCATTCGAAGGAAAACGAGAACTAAAATATGAGAGGGAGTCGTGGAGACAAAAGGAGTCATTCGAGTCCTGGTCATTGTGGTGCGTGTGCTCAGGAACAGAAACCCTTATGTGGCTGTGTGTCACCCAAAGCCCACAGACCATGTCACTGAACGGCTGTACAATGGCTTGTTTGTCAGCACAACCTCCTCCACACTCCCAATGTTTCTGCTACCATATTAGGGCAAGACTGCAGGAAATCTGTCACACGGGGCTCTCCGATAAGGGCGTATCACTGCCTTAAAAGGCTCAAATATAATTATAAGCACACTATTTATGATTTAATTGACTTAATCGTGTCTTTGGTGACGTCAGTTACATCAAAGTTGTACTCAACTGCCTGATACATTACTGTTATCTGAACACAGTGAGGAAGCCACGTTCTTTTCCGGCCTTCCCTGATTGTAGAATAACCTACAAGAATGCCAAACAGGTCAAAAGTGTAGAGACCAGCTAAAGTGTAAAATAATTAAATAAATGTTATTGCCCTGGTCCTCCAGGTTTGGAGTTGGGCTAAAATCCCTCTACCTTAGAACAGAAAACAGAAAAGACCTTATGCACCACAATAAGACAGGCTGCAGACCACAGTATCAAAAATTAAAAAATATATTTTTTTATAAAGCTCATTACAAGTGTAGGTTGGGTAAGCAAATTTTCTATATTGGTCAATAAAGATTGTTTTGTTTTGTGATGCCTATTTGGCTATAACCTTTTGTGCTGATGGCAATATGTGTTACCATGGTTACCAAATTATTAATGTATGCGTCACTCATACAAACGGCTTATCGGCTCCTTCGCAGCCAGAAGACGGATTCTATAGTGGTTGAACTTTTGCATTCATGCCAAAAGTCTGCTTGGAAGCTGGAAAGCAGAGTCTCAGTCGGTTCTTCCCATCTGCTGCTCTCTCCCACGTCAACACTCCAGGTTTGACAGCTAATTATAAACAACCTCTAAAGCAAACTCCTCCCCCCCCCATTTCATCTGACCAAGTTGGCTGAGCTCAAACCAAACTGCTGACTGCAGGCCCTTTTCATCTCGACAGCAAGGCAGGTGGTTGACAGAATCTGTGCGTTTCAATTGTGTGTGTATCCAGTACAGTCAGGGTGTGTGTGTGTGTGTGTGTGTGTGTGTGTGCGTGCGTGCGTGCGTGCGTGCGTGCCCCCTGGTCTACTCCACCATCTGAACGATGATTCGGCCCTGTTTTTTCTGCAGAGCAGCAGGAGCTTATTTGACATGTTTTAAATCATTTCTCTCCCTCTAGGCCTCATGTTCACACAAAAAGTGAGAGAAACAGTGGGGAAAAAAGCCGAAGTGTATTTGAGAAAGACCCAAGTTCAGCTACATGCATACACACACAAGCCTGACTAATCTTTTAAAGTCTGCAAGGTGTTCCAGCCAATGAGGTTTGGCCGTGAAGCTAGACGTCACAGCAGTATAAAAGGCCTTTGTGCAAAACTGAATGTGATCAATGAAAACTCCTGTCACAGCTCGCATCTATGAGACCTGTGACAGAGGCATTACAAGCAATACCAGGGGGCGGGCATAGACACACACACACAACACACACACACACACACACATAAACACACACTCACCAACTCTCTCCCTCTCAAATGCCAACACACAGGGGGGGCCTTATCTCCCACAGCCCGGTCCCACAGCGATGAGTCAGCACTCGTCTTACCAGCTGCTTTCCAAATCACCACACACAACGTGTTGAAGCAACACACAGGCACACACACACTTCACAACTGCAACCATAAACAGTATTAGGAGCACAAACAGAACGGCACCTCCCTCTGCTGTGAAGCCTCCCCAGTTGATAGGAAACAAACACAAACTCACACACTCACACACACACACTCACTCATTTTGACAAGACATTAAATGGCCCACTAACCTAAGTGGTTGGCTCATAGCTGATCTCATCCACTTTAAGTCTTAGCTTTCAACATCCATTCATGCACCCTTCCACCCAGTCTATGCAGACAATGACTACATGGACTGCAATGTTCCCTTTTAAACCCTGTTTTACTGCAGTACCTGTTACATTATGCCATTGCCTCTGTAGAATGAGGGGGTCAAAGAATAAAAAGGTGTGGCCCTTTGTATCTGTAAGCAATTACTAAGCTAGACAGTTGTAATTAAAAATATATATATTTCCAACCTCCACTGACTCTCATATATGGCTCAGACCATGTGGATTTTTTAAAGGTTGCACATATCAGGAAACATGGTGTGATCGACGTCAACGTGACAGACAAACTCAAGTAGCAGCAGACGTTCGGAACCCTCAGGGTGAGCTTCTGAAGAGTTGAACTATTCTACCTGCACTGAATACATATTTGAATGAAATTCACTCCCTGAATTCCCAAGAATCTAGCTTGCTGCTGTTCCTTAAAGTTATCCAACACCTATATCACTCTGATACTATACATCCTAGTCTCTGACTGTACTTGTATCTGATTGTACTATTTTAACTATTCTGACTGTACAGTTTTAACTTTTTGTTTTTTTTATGTCATGTATTATGTTTTGTCCTTTCCATGGACCCCAGGAAGATCAGCAGCCGCCAAGATGTCAGCTAATGCGGATACAGTTAATAAACAATAAACCTATATCACTTATGGGGAAAAAAGAAATGGACCCCCTAATCTAAATAACTGATTGTGCCATCTGATTAGTGGACATCAGTCTTTCACATCGCTGTGGAGGAATTTTGGCTCACTCTTCCTTGCAGAATTGCTTCAATTCGGCCTCATTGGAGGATTTTTGAGCATGAACTGTCCATGCATCAGAATAGGATTAAATTCACAACTCTTCCGAAAGAAACCTTTTGAAATACATTCATTTTCTGTAGCTAAAGCCCAGCCACAACTCATCTTTGTCTTGGACGTCACAGATGGGATTTCTGGCATCATGTTTTTCACCATGAGTAGTAAACCTCGCCCTCCGGTATGAAGGAGAGATCACCATCAAAGTGAGAACCCTGGCCTTTAACACCCAGGTCCATACTCGACAGCTTTTAAGAAAACACCAAATTCACTTTCAGGTCGAGTATAGTGGAGCCTTTAGTCCATTTTATTAACACAAGCAGCACTTCCAAAGTGTGTTAATCTCAACTGCAAGCACACAAAAAATGTGTGCTGTGTTCTCAGGCTGGGTTCAGATGGTGAAGGTGCCGATTACTGTGGTCACCAGGGAGAAAAGAGCTGGCAGGTCTGAAAGAGCCCTTTATAAGTAGGTTTTAACTAGTGCGCTTACCCTCTTGTGAAACTGTCCATACAAACAAACTACTCACAGATTTTCTCAACCCAAGTGAAAGCTTAGCTAGAGCTCTTCCAAAGAAACTAAGCAATGTTTGTGTTGTTTATTACGCCATCACTCCTATGATACCAGAGCTGGCTGCTTTGGCCTAATTACACACTGTTGTATGCCAGACATGACTTAATCGTAGCATCCTGGAGATGGAACCATACCAAGGACTCCTGGCCCCGTTCAGATATTATCTTTGTTTGACTCTGATGCAGGCGTCTGTTGTGTTCCACTGATAATAAATGACAAAGATTAAGAATGAGATCATGAAATGTTACCAGAATATTTTAAGTTTGCATGCACTGCTTTAACCTCAGTTTGTTCCTCTCTAAATTATAAGCACGCATTTGGGTTTAAAAATATTTTCTAATCATGCAGAGGACAAAATAATTTGCAATTTGAGTCTTCAAGGGTTTTGAAAATACAGCAAAAATGTGTTTTCAATCAACCTTCTGTTTAGAGAAACAAGCGGTTACCTATGTGACCCAAATGAATGCTAATACATGAGAGGCACAAACTGGGGTAAGAAGCTGATCCTTGTCTAAAGGCCTAACGTGTGAGTTTTCAACCAGTAAGAGATGTCAATCTAGTATGTGATACCCATGTGCTACTTTAAAACCAAAAAGTAACATACTGATGAGACTAGAAATTGGAAACGTAATGGCCAAAATTTTTGGCCATTACGGTGCATTATCAGAAATGATTTTCTTCCATCTTCAACGTCCTCTTGATGTGCATTTAAGACAGACTTAAGGAACCAAAAAATACCATAGAGCCAACAGCCGGAGATTTCCTGGTCATGGCGAGAGTGAATTAGATCTAAGAAGGGAAATGAATAATCTGTTCATGACATTTTAACAAATCTATCTGACATATTAACACCTATTTGTCTTAGTATCTATTTATAAATACAAAGTCAAGCATTTTAGAATCCAGTTAAAAAATGATGAACGTTTTTAAAATGTTGCGGTTCAAATGATAGATGAGAATAGACTGAGACAGCGGTGCAAATTTTCCCCATCATGTTCCCCAATAGTTTAAGTAGTTTTCTACAGTAAAAGCTCTCATGACCAGAAACCACCTTCCGATTCCCGTGTTGCAAAACACTTCTGTTAGATCTACAGATAAGGCCTGGCTTAACCTAGTAACAGGACAACTGCCAAGGCCTTACATAACTCATACCAGCCGCCTCTCAACAGAGGAAAAAAAAAAACACACAAGTGAAAGGTAACACTGTGAATCATATTTATGGCTACACATGGTCAGCTCTGTTTGCAGATGGTCTAATTCAGGAAATAACGACACCAGACAAACAAGCTGCTGACCCGAAGATGATCAGACAAAGAAGCAGCTGGGGAAAGTTATGACAGCCACTATTTTAATAACCTACCATTCTTTATGTACAATTAAAAAATAAACTACAGTTCATACTGTTGAATTGAACTGCAGGTCTTTGTTCATCCCCATTCCATGTGAGCCCAAAACGACATGGTTCAGTGTGTTTGAATGTGAAGTATTACACATTATGACATCATGCTGGATTAATCATGACATGACTACAGGGGAATGGTAGACAAAGACAGGACCTTGGGATAAAACAAAGAGGATTAGTATCAAAGCCATGGCGGGGTGAGTTGGCTGGGTTGCAGGCCAGGAGAGTAGGTCTTTGTCAAACACCTTGGTGTCCCCTTTTTGTTGTTGGTATCAGCTACAGAAAGCAGAGCCTTACTGGGGCCAGACGTGCTGACATCATCTGAACTTCACATATGTTATGAATGGTCATGTTGTGGTGCAGTTAAAGTTACCTGATATGGGGGCGGGGGCTCCTGGTCGAGGTCAGCACCGTCCCCGTAGCTGGCCCGGTCCGACTGGGATTCATGTAGCAGAGAAATATCATCCGAGGTGGGAGATTTCAGACAGTTTCCCATCTCCTCCCTCTTCGGTCAAACTCTCCCCTCTCCGGCTGTCGCTTTGCTAACCTTCACGGACGCTGTCAGCAGAGGAGAGAAGGCGTTTCTCCATACACAGCTGATGGATCCGCTCTCCCAGACGGCGGGAGGGCTGCTCAGCTCAACAACAACAACAACAACATAGCGTTACCTCAGCTAGCTTAGCAGTTAGCCACACAAAGAGCTAGCTTGCACAAAGAGCTAGCACTCGGGAGCATCTACTCGGTTTTGCTTAAATTTCACGGCCGAGACAACCTGACAGGAAGTTGTATCCAACCTGGAAGCGAGACGAAGAAATGGCTAATATCCTTCCTTTTAAAGGACACAAACCTCAACGCGGATTTCCTGAAGCCCTCTTAGATGTCACGGACTTTCCAGTTACTCATCTGCTGGAGAACGACAAAAGGTGGCGATGTAGCAACACGAAGCCCCGCCCCTTAAAAACCCAACCAATGAGCGTTCGGCTACATCCAGCCAGCTCTCGTTGGCGACCAATCAGATTCGGGATCACGTTGCCGTTTTGCTGAAACATAAACACAGAGCTAAAAATCGATAAATGAGTCTTTGTGTTTGCAATTTTAGGCAGGTTATGCTATTACCAGTACTGGCCTAGAAATATTTAGTGATCGCCAACTCTTTTGAGAGTCTGTTGCTCATGAATTGAACACATCTTTATTTCCAGTTGAATATGATGTCTATACTCCTATACCCACTGTCTTCTTGTCCCTGGCTACCATTGCCTTGCACATCGACAAGATTAAATGACTTAACTGTATCTAGAGGATTAGATCACACATATGAGCACAAAGAGTGCAATGATTTGCAAGCAAGCAGTATCTCTTTGTTCTGTAAATAATACCTCTTTGTACAGTACACGTTGTATTTTGTGATTCTGATTGTGGTGCACAAATGACAAAAATAAATAGACACAAAATGGGATGGGTTTTTTTAGTTGCTTGTCATCATATCATCATAAATTACAATAGAAACATTCAGTATGTACAGGAATGTCATTCTGCTCAGTAGTAGCCGTGCCCAATAAAATATGCTGATTGTAAACATCACAAT
This sequence comes from Anoplopoma fimbria, assembly GCF_027596085.1. Taxonomy (NCBI): domain Eukaryota; kingdom Metazoa; phylum Chordata; class Actinopteri; order Perciformes; family Anoplopomatidae; genus Anoplopoma; species Anoplopoma fimbria. Next base: position 19,401,601 of record NC_072456.1, on the reverse strand, counting down.
GCCACTAAATCTGGTAAATTTATTGCAGCTATAGCTGCACAACTTGATTTTGAAATTTGAAATTTAAATTGAAAAAAAGAAAAATAGGTTTAATCAATTATCAGTAGATTAAATATTATTTGATACCTAAATATTCAGGAGAGCTGGTAAAACCAGATTGAAAGTACATTTCCTTCACCATAAAAAAATTTCTAGTCATTGTCCTGAATCCCGAACCTTAATCTAATCATGAATAAATCAGCAGTGCTCTTATTCCAACACTTGAGACACCATCTGAGTTACCAGGTTTTGGACACTGTTGCTGAGACACAGCCCTTCAAATAACCTTGCCACCAACATGATAAGAGTTGACCCCTTTCTGTCTTATCATCAATCATTAATGGTTGTTCATATATAGATTATTATTTGAGCGTGGATAAAATGTCCATGTCCCTTGATAGGTGGTTGTAATCAAGCATGGCAGATACAGGAGCAGCAGAAGACATTTGCAAAGCAGGAAGTGGTGGTTCCTGTTCAGAGCTTCTTCACTCACTAAAGATGCAACAGGCGGACAAGCACGCAGTCCTTCGCTGCTCGGCGTGAATGGCCTATTTGTTTGAGCTCAAGTACTGTTGGAGCCTGTCCTACAAGCAAGGAGGAGAAAAGGAGGGAGTCTGCCTTTCTAAAAGACACATTCATCTGTCCTCTTAAAACAGGACAATTTGTGTTATAAGGTGTAATTTACAATACAACTCTCGCTGAAACTCTTGATTCTTTGACTCTGGAGAGTTTGCATGACTGGCTGATTTCCAAAGCTCTGTGCCAAAGCCATTACATGTGACTGTAAATACAACAGGATTGCAGATTTAATTATTTCATCAGAAGGAGACTGAAAGAAAGTATTCTCCATGAAGAAATTTGCATCTTCAATATTTCAATAGGTTTCAAATAAAGGAAGCAAATGTAAAATAAATAATAACATTTTCACTCACTCACACAATGAACCACAGTTGATGGGGTCTAAAATGTAGGTCATATTGGTTTTGATCAATTATCTAAATAAAGGTGAAATCTTTAAACTGTTCCACAATACGAAACAGTCCTCATGGACCCTATGGGTGACTTTGATGATATTATATGTACCTGATGTCAAACACATAATCATTTCATCAATCATTTTTAATTTATATTAAAAGATGTGGGAGAGCTTTGTACAAGCCAGGTCAATGGTGCTGCTGGCCAGGTGGAGTTAGTGTCTGTAATTTATATGGGGGGGGTATTTGGGACACCACCCTGAACTGGGCAAATGTTTATCCTTGGGTAGTAGTGGAGGCAATCTGCAGTATAAACTCCACAAATGTCACCTGGTTTCCTACTCTTATGCGCCCCTTATGGGTGGCCACTGTGCTAGACAAACAAGCCTGCTAGAAGTAATGTTTCATTAATATAGGCACATTTCAGGCATCTTCTCCTACCCTTCTGATGAAAAAAACATTCAAATCACACGCTCAAATGGGCGTAGCTGGGTTGGGCTGAGTGTAAAATTGAGGGACTGCAGTCGGAGAAAGCTGTCTCTGCTCTAGTGTGCCCTCCTCTGTCCGTTATGGGCTGGAGGGAACATGGATGCCGTTCTCCACCGCACCCTTGGCCTTGTGCAGAGCAGCCTGAATACGGAAGTGTGTCCGTGATTCCATCGAGTAGTGTTTGTAATTTTGCCTGAAACAGAGCAAACATAGTCATTTATAAATAGCATCAGGGATAAATCTAAATCATATCCCCATTTCACATTGGCATTGTAACAAACCCATGAATCAAAAGGATGGTTTACAATCAGGTAGAAGCAAACATTGTCATTTATTAAAAAACACTAGTTGTAAGATTTATTGAAAACCACAAAGATTAATTGGTGTGGCATTTTTAATTTTAAAAACAATGTCAAAGTGTTGACTTGTAGGTATACACTTTGAAAAAGTGGAAAATCTTTGATTTAAAAATCTTCTCTGCGAGCACAGATGATTTGAATATGTTTTGCTGGTTGACAGACTTACTTTGCGGTTTCTAGGAGTCTGATACCTTCAGCCTTCCTGCCTTGCTCCAGACACAGCAGGCCATGCTCCAGCAGGGCATTAGGAACCAGGTAGTGGTCGTACTTGATCTGAGACTCACTGCGGATAATGTCAAAACACAGTTGTTAAAGTTTACGTATGGAGGTGAAGTCACTAGGAAATAAGATGCCCTTCAACTGTTGTGTTCTTCGTTTTTCAAAACAGAATCACCTTTTTTTCATCAGAGGATTTGCAACGAACACATTTTTAATGATCAGGCTAACTGGTTAAACTAGAGCATCTGTTTTTCTGTTTTTGTTGAGCGTGCATATAACTACATGTCTTTGCACATTACTGAGAGAGGCTTACTTGCAGAGCACAAGGGTAAAGTAGTGTTCGGCTTCCTCTTGATGCCCCAGGTGTTTGAGACACAGTCCCTTCAAGAGGCTCAGCAGACACTGGTCATCTATGGTGAACTCAGACCCTGACAGACACACAACAGGACAGATAGCACAAAACATATTACAAATAAAAAGGTACAGTAATTCTGGACAAACATTCAAAAAGATTATAGCATCTAATATAAAGGCAATTCATGTTAGCATATTAATATCAACAGAAAGTAAAATGAGAATTTTTAATTCATTAGAATGATCCTCTTGGCTCTAGTAAGTAATTGTTCATACTTGGGGTGCTGTCGAGTTTAGCTTGTGCCTCTTCCAGTGTTTTCAGCATGCCTTCAGTCAGGTCTTTGTGTTTCCCAATGACTGTGTAGCCGTTCCAGATGTACATCATCTCCTAGACAACACAAAGACAATGTCAAAATCAGATCATTGTGATTGATAGAGGCTAACATTAAAAGGTATTTCCTCCATGACTAAGCTCAGCTCTCTTTTAATGGATTTGACTTAAACAAAGGTTATTCTTTTAACACTAGTTCTATGAGCACAGTTGGAGCTTTTATAAATGCCTACGGTACAATAATCCGGCAGCCAAATTGTCAGCAACTCAAGGAGTGCAAGAACAACAAAGTTAGAGGGCTCCACCCTTGCTCATAGTGTTAGGATTACCAGGTCTATCTATCTAATACAGTCATTGAGCATTGTTCTCTGTCAACCTTCTACAGCCTTTATTACCAGCTGAAATCCCTGTGAAACAGAACAGATGTTATACCTTGTAAACCTGGTTCTGTGAGCACAGGGTTTCCTCTTTAACTCATTGCACTGTTGCTTTTATCTGCTGACTTTGTAGAAAGCAGCTTTCATACAATATAACTGATATTTATACAGCCACAACAAGGAGGTATGCAAATTTCCGCATGAGGTTTACAGAGCTTGTTATAGGACAAACCCATTGTGAAACAAACTACTAGAATTTCACTGATATTTTTTGATCCACTCCCTTCAAGAAACAATGTTCACACTGTAGGTACTGTGTACATATCCTGTCAATCTACAAGTAAAGCAGTGCGATGTGGCTAATAGCCTCGTCCAGTACTGACCAGTGGAGGAGCGGGAAGAGGAATTGGGTTTTCTGCAAGGTAGCGACGGGCTTTCCTGATAGCAAACTTCTCAGTTGGTAAAGATTTCCCCGCAATCTTCTGCTTCAGCCCTGGGACCTGCCTGAAATATAATAAAGTATACACATACGTATCAGAAGTAGGGAGAAAATCTGTGACACATAGTTTACTTTCCACCAGTAATTATATATCTGCTTAAAAAAAATCCATTGGTGGAGTATTTTTGATGCTGTATACCATCAATAAAACACGTATTATGTTCATATTCCCTACCAAAGACCGCCTCTTCCCAGGAGAAGAGATGGTCTCACAGATACAGCTGAATAACTGTCACAGTGAATCATCTCTATTTCACTGTGGTTTCGGTAAGTCGTTTTAATATCGCCTAAGCTTAGCTCATACCTGAACAGAGTGAACGCAGTCTCCCCGAAGGTTAGGCAATCATCTGGAGTCAGCATGCTGAGGTATGCTGCTTTCATATACGCATAAGTAGCCTGAGGGAAGGAAAGAAGTGGTTACTACTGCAATCCCATCTTTCCGTTAGAAAAGAGATGAGAGAAAAAAACTATGACTGTGAGGAATTTAGACAGTTAGGCCAGCGGTGCACAACTCAAGTCTTAAGTTTGGTTTCAAGACATTTATTTGAATTATAATATTAATAATATTAGGATCAGCTACTACGAGCTGCATAGAAAGCGTTCTGTCTCTCTAAATAGTACAAAATGTAATAAAGTTTCTTTTTCACAATCACGATCAAACATTGAATGTATATTGCTACGTATATTGTTGCTGCAAGGTGCACTGCAACTAACGAGGTGAGGGAGAAAAAGGGACTGACTTACAATTTAATTGCCCTTCTAGAATTGAACTTGGGAGCAATTTGTTTTTAAGGTGTGCGTCATAACCACCAAGACGCTCAAAGTGCTAGTGATATTTATCTTGGAATGATTACGTTTTTATTATGTTTTTCTATAAGCTGAGACAACATTTCTGTTTATGGAAACCGCCTTGAATAATTTGATAAGTCGACATTTTTCATGACACTAAGAATAGGATTGAGGTCAAATCCCAAACCACGGTGGCCCACCTTGGACCAAGTGTTCTCCTTGCTGAGCAGGTCAGCGTAGAAGTAGGCCATCTTCCAGTGCCTCTTGTATGTGAAGCACCACATGAGCTCCCAGTAACACATGTGGTGGAACTGCTTCCACTGCTGCTGGACCTCGCAGCACTCCTCAAAACGCTTGATAGCCTGTAAAAATTCAAACCAGTTAGTATCTCAACTTCTTAAAACATATTCAGTGTGAATGCTGATTTGTGGCAAGCGACTTGACACAAATTATGTTCGAATAGGTCGATTATGTGTGGAGGATACAGAGGGCAAGTTTTGTTTACTTTATCAGTCGATCAGGACAAAGTCAGTTGAAGGACGTTAATATTGGAAGAAGTGACATATATGTCTTCACTCAACGTTTAAATGTTTTCTTTTGCTACTGCCATATCTAAAAAATAATTATAGCCATACAGTATTAGAATGTTGGAGGTGTTTCTTTTTATTTTGAATTATTCTTGTACTTGTTGTTTGTTTAGCAAGGGGAAAATGTGATCCAGTGCTGATGGAAATATATCAACTCAAACACTGGAATAATACACTCTTTAATATACACATATAATCCAGTAGAGAAGCTTAAGCAGCAGCAAATGTTTCTACACGTTAAACTGACTGAAATATTTTAAAATGCAAAGCAGGACACAATTTTTTGGGGGTGTTAATCGACCCTACATCTGTGCAAATGAACTGTTCATTGAGTATTTGTGAAATGTGTGTGGACAATTATCATGACGATAAGAGATCAAAATACATCAGTAGTCCCAAAGTGACATACTTATAAAGAGGTGTTTGCTATATTAAAGTTTTACAGGCAGGCAGACTGACTATCAAAACAGTTCTCAGTAAAAAGATGACCACATCCTTTGACCAACTCTTGCACTGAAATTCAAACAGAGGCTCACAGATACATTTGTAATGCATGACGCATAAAAACAAAACCCAGAATAGACGGCCACTCACAGCATCCAAGTTGCCTTTAATCTCTTCTATTCGACCAGCGAAGAACAAGAAGATGGATCCCTAGGAAGAACACCAGCCACAGTTTGTTTGGGAATATCTGTAATTATGCAGGATTTTAAAAAGAAGTGTTTGTTTAATTCTGGCAAACCTTAGGATATTTTTCAAGATATGGCTGCAACAGTTTCTCTGCATCTTCAACATCTCCTTCTCCAGTGCCTGCGAGACAAAACATAACAAAACCAGATAAGATCCATGTCTGTTTTCGAGGCTGGTTGCAGCTGCCTGTGTGTCCTTACTCACCTAGTATGAAGCTCATGAAGGTGTGATAACAGAGCAGCAGCATGTTACAAAGAAAGGACCTGAATGTGCTCTTTGCAGAGCCCTCCAGAAGCTGCTGAAGACCAAACTCCTGCATGAACAAACACACACACAGACGGGCAAACAAGAGTTGTTTGAATTTTGCATCATTTCAGGGAAGATCTGCTGGTGAAAGCTGAAAGCAACATGCAATCTGTAGCAATTTTCGGAGCAGGAAAATCACAGAGGCAAGAACTACATTATAGTTTTCATATTAGGTTTGCGTTGAAGGATAAACAGAATCTGCTTGTTTACTTTTAGGCATCCAATCCAATCTGAACCAAGATCATATGCCACAGAAAGGCTTGTGTGCAAAATATGCAAATATATATATACATACATACAGTGTCTGGATCATGTCGGCATAACTTCATATTTCAGAATTCTATGTCAGTCTTTTTTGGGGAAGTGGAAGATAAATCAATTAAATTATGAGAATAATACCCCAAGAAATATTTGGACCTAAATGCTTATAAACATCACTTATGTGGTTATTACAATAGTGATGAAAAAATAATGTATGGTGCAAAAATGAATATAAGGAAGTCGTGTTCCAGAGAAATGGTACATTCATAAGTTATCGCGATCAAAGCAATATCTAAGCCATTCACTCGTGGTAAAGTTTCGTTTCACTAAACGTGTTAGGTTCAGCACTGTCAACTCAGTACTAGTAATATGAGCTTCAGCACACATCACAGGAAAGATTTACTCTGAATCAATGAACCAGTGAAGCTGATATTACAGATATAATTTACGCCTTCCACATGCACTTCTTATTGTTAACAGTAAAGACCCAGCACTTCCCACATCACAGAACAATCCCTCCCCTGTCAAACATCTCTGAGTCGACCCATTGCGCCCTCAGTCCTGCCCGCTGCTCCTTCTTTCAGCCATAAAAGCAGTCACACGTCAGCAGAGCTCACCTTATTACCAGTGAAACCGACAAACTCCAGCAGCTTGAGCGTCCGCGTGGGCAACATTGAAATCATCTGCAGGAAGTAGACAAGGAAGTGCAATTGAAAGGCCGGCAGCAGGATTAGAGAGTCCTCGTCCTTTTCTGTGTCATTAGGACACCAGTTGTTTCCAAAGAAATTATCTTGACTTTCATAAACATACTTTAAAGGATTATGGGTTGTACAGAACTGTCCAAAACTACTTCTACTGCAAATAAGTGAAGCAGGTGAACATCAAACAAGAGCACATTGCTTGTCTGCATGTTAACTTATAGCTGATCTTATAGGTATATATTCATATTTTGCTCTTTATGTGCTTCTGTTTTATTCATTTAGTTCAGGCTTGATACTTTCTGGAAGACCTGTGTCCCAAAATTCATGATGCCAACAACTTGTCTTGTGACCCATGTATGATAACAATTGCAAACATTCAGCCCTTTACTTACTAGGTTAAAGGCTCCGACTCCCAGTTTAACGCCACCCTCAAAATGGCCGTGGTTTTCACCGTGAGTGTATCCAGACGACTGGAGGACTGTGTGAAGCTCTCTGTTGGGTAAAGATAAAGGAAGCAGGTTAAGAAGGTGCACTGCAGGGTTTTACAAGGTGATGGGGGAGAGAGAAAAAAGATCTGCTAGGACAGGACAATGAGATGAGGACGATATTATATGCTGGACTTTAGATTCTCACTTGTATGTCTGGTAGCTGTTTCTAACTTTGATTCCCCCTTTGATGAAACTGATCATGTTTTCGTCCTGAACAAGAGAGCAGGAGAGGTAAGAGAAGGAGAAGAAGCAGAGGATGAGTTTAAACAAACATGGAAGCATCAGAGGTGTCAGATTCAGTGGCAGGCTATCTGGGTAATCCTGACCTGAAGGAAGGTGAGTGCTGCCCTCTGCAGGAGACACTCAGCATAGCAAACTTCAGCATGAAGCTCCTCTGAGGGGAAAAAAGATTAGTCACAGTTATCTCGAGTCAGAGTAATGACAAAACACACATACACACACACACACACACACACACACACACACACACACACACACACACACACACACACACACACACACACACACACACACACACACACACACACACACACACACACACACACACACATATGCCATATGCTCAGCACAGGATTTTACTGACCTTCTGTGAAGTTCTTGGAGAAGCTTGACTTCTTGCGTTGCCTAAATGAGGAAGCACAAAATATAAAAACATCATGAGTATTTAGTGGGCTTGTTCTGCTAAAAAATCCTCAGGATTGTTTTTCAGCAGCACAGCACCAGCCTGTCCTGCATTGTTTTGCTTAAATTGTTTTAATGCAAATCAGTGACTCAGCCTATTTCTAGTCATTTTCAGGATGCTGAGCTGCTGCCGGGTGAAGTTACAATAAGGTGCTGACCGGGCATTAAATCTCCTACAAACAGTCACAACATTTAAAAGGAAAACTGCAGCTCTGACCTCCGATCATTGTTCTTCCGAAGAAGAGTGGGTGTTTATGTTGGTGGGCGGATGAGATGTACCGTTAGTCCAACACTGAGTCATGACAGATTCTCATAGCGGCTCCAGGAGTAATTGACAAACATTTGTGAAATTCCTTCATCCAGTGAGTCTGTATGATCTCAGCATGTTCTCTGGTTTTGGTACGATGGTACGAGTGGGAACCAGTGTTCAAAAGGTAAAGTATCATGTCTTGTGTGATTTAATGTCTAAACGTTTGATCGTCACTTTTATCAGTTTTTATTAATAAAAAAGTGAATGAGATGTATCTTCAAAAATCTAACTTTTTTGTTTGTGAATAAACTGGCTTTGACTCTGGTCCGACTGCCTTTCAAGAGACAAAAAATGCACTTCTGCAGCTGACTAGAGAGGAAGTAAAAAAACAACCTTGTCACAGTTTATCAGCATGTCATTAGGGCATTATGACACTCCAGTGTTGTTGGGAAGACTCACCGCTGACAGATGGCCTGGGCCTCTTTCATGGTGTTTCCCGCAGTCTGGATGTGTTGGGGGTCAAAGGTCATCATGGCCTGCATCTCCAGGATGGTGGCATAGGTCAGAGCGTGGTACATGCTGTCTTTGGTTCTGTTAAAAAATTAACACAAAATCTTTGTTTTTATTTACATTACAAGAGGAAGTTAAAGATGTCACATTATCAGCCCAACTGTGCTGAAAGAGATGATGAAGAGGAGAGAAAAAACGTTTTGTTTGATTAAGTGAAGGGTTAACGAGTCAAAGACTGGTAACCTAATCAGGCAGTACAAACGAGAGATGCCACAATGTGGGCACAGAATATAAAAAGCTGTAGTCTGATATGTGATTGAATACATGGGGGACTTTAGCCACACGACTACACAGGATGAAAAAAGAACAATTTGTGTCTATTTGTACCTGCGGTTGTTGGCGTGTCATGTCACACCCTGTTTTTAACCTGCTTCTTGTAAGTTTAAAGAGATGAAGGAGGAGTAAAAGTGATGGATGCCTCACACATATTTCCAGTAGATGTACTTGTTGTTCCAGTTAAAAGAGCTTGATGTTCCAGTCTTAAGTCATTATAGAAACATCTTAAAGTGCAACACAGTCCCCTCCCCCCCATGTGGATATACTGTACATTTGTATTTTTATTTAATTTAATTTTTATTTGTATTGTATAATATGTTGTATTTATTATCTGTTTCTATGTAGTTGAGCTGCTGCAACACCCGAATTCCCCCCATGGGGATCAATAAAGGAATATAATAATAATAATAATAAAGATCCTACACGTAACTTTCATTTTGTATTGATTTTAAGGGTCCCTTTGTACGAAAGTGGTAGTGTTTCCAGACACCAAAGTTTTTTAGAAAACCTCTCATTTTACTGCAGCAGGGGTCTGACAGTCTGCTCTGTGCAGTCCTGGTTCTGTCAGAGACCCACCTCGAGTCTGAGATGAAGGACTTTCTGGTGAACCTGCATGATTTCATCTGATTTTGCTTGGAATCCGACCCGGTGGCACAGATGACAAGTATTAAGAATAGCTATAGATACAGCCAATCTTCTTGCTGAGGGTATAATTTACTTTTGTGGGTCATAAAGAGGCCTCAGTATTAAATTGACTAGTTCAAAGTTCAACACAGTAACTTTAAAAAAATTAAACAAAAAAACAACAAAAACATGGGTGGTTTAAATAGCTTAATATACTCTGTATGTAGCTTTGTATTGTATAACTCAAAAATACAAACACACACAAAGAAATGGCAGAATAATTTAGGTAAAACATGGAGGCAGAGGTGTGTAGAGAAGAATGCTGTCAGTCTGCATCACTAACATTTCACTGCTAATCACCACAGACTCTGCCTCTGTGATGTCACTTTGAGCTCCAACCAGTTCTCTTTATTGGAAACTGAATATGCACAAACAGATTTTTTAACCCATGGAACAAAAGCACAAAGACACACCGCCGTGAAGCTGTTTAACTTTTACTTTATACATATATTTGCTAAAGACAGAAAAGACAAATGTGAAAGTTGTATAGTTTGTGTAATTTTTAGTCTGTCAGGTTCATAAAATAGCGGCGATAAATCAGGGTTTTAATGGTTTACAGAGAGTGGAGTTCTGAGCTTCAACTCTTCAACTGAGGGAATCAACAGCATAAATTCTACCCAAGTGACCAATCAGTAAACACGAATCAACTTACAACCAGGAAGCAAAAGCAGAGAGTCAGAGAAGGCGGAGGTAGAAGCAGAGAGATTTGCCTGCCTTTCATTTCCATTATGTCAGGCTTATGCAAGACAACAGCCCAAACTCAAGCTGAGAAACCTTTTACTATGGAGCTGGGAGGTTAATTGAATTGCTTGTAGCCGTGCTGAAAATGGCGGAGAATTCCAAATATTTCACAGCAGCACTCTAATGTTTAATCAGCTTCATCTCAGGTCTCAGGGACACAAAGGTCCTAACCAGTCTGACAGCACTGAAGCCGGGTGTCCCAGGTATTTTCACTACAATGTTCCATGATGCGAGGAAGAGTTGTTTTGTACTAACAAGAAACAGAGGTGTGCACGTGGATCTTGTTGTCAGTTCTGAACATGTTAGTAACAATCAGGCAGTGACTCAGCCTTGGTACCCCTAAGGCGGAGTCCCTTATCGCAGTGGCCCTGATTCGTGTCTAGACGGGGCCTTTGCTGCATGTCATTATCTCTCTCTCTCTCATGTCTTTCCTGTCTGTCATCTTGCTATTCAAGCAGAAAAAGCCCACAAAAAAAACATTGGAAAAAGGAAGTGGAAGGGGTGTCTCTACATGCAAAATAGCGTGTTTTTAGCAGCTAAGCTCTAAAATTTGATATGAAATAGTGAAATCTTTACTGGAAATGAGCTGTGAATCAGTCATAGAAGACACATGCACAGCTCATCTATCACCACGGTCAGTCGCTGCATTGTATACAGAGTGTATGTCGTACTTCTACAGTACACCTTCCTGAGTCCACTGCATGCTATGGCGGTGAGGAATGGGGCAGGGCGGTAGGCATAATGTGAGAATATAAGACTGTATGCATGTTTGAACAGTGAGCTGGCAAATGAAACTAGGCCAGATGTTGGATACCTCCTACTTAGCAGGTATGTTTCTACAACGTTGAGTCTGAAGTGGCTCCTTGACTACGACTCAGAGGAGGAAAAACTTAAAGCATGGGCCTTAAATATCTGTACATTATGAGAGAGCAGCAATTTAAAGAGAGAGTCCCACTTATAGGCCTTTAGTGCCAAGTATGAGTTGCTCACTGACAGTGATACTGATACATGGACAATAGCTCGGACTACACATCTCTGGTCGGTGATATTAAAGCAAATATACACTTTAAAAACCACAACACTGCACTTAAAAAACTTTAAGTCATCCCAAAAGAGAATACAACATCTTGAATACACTTTCAATGGTTGATTCTTTTCACAGACGTCCCTTGTATCCACTATTCTGTTCGTTCAATAGTTTTGTAAGACAGTTTATAATACCCAAGATTACATCTCCACGTATAGTATTGGGATTCATTTCTGTATCAGTGAATCAGTGTCTTGCTCAAAGACATGTGTGCATGTGGGTAACTATTTACCTTGCTTTAAATGGCTGACACAATCTACCAACTGAACTACAGGCATCCCTCTCTCTTGCGAATGAGGAATTCAAATCAATTCAAACCAGCCAAATATATATATATTTCGATCTGAAGATTCAACATCCCTCAATATTCAAAAATATCAAAATTCACACATTTTATCAAGATAATCGTCCACATAATGACAGTCAGTAGCTCAGTGATCAACCCGCTGAAAAACAATTCTAAGAAATTTTCTCATAAGAAATAGGACTCTTTGCCCATCTCAATTTCCTTTGACAGTAACACTCCTATAGCCAGAATTTGAGACTTTAAACTGTCCTGTGGTGTGAGTGTAAGGGCATTACAGCTGTAATGGCTAACCGTGTCTTCCTCCCAGAGCATGTTGGACTAGGCTGCCATTGACCATAAACAGGAATGTAAGGGTAAAAGTAGATTAAAGTTAAAGTACATGCAGATGATGAAAGATCTTTGAAAGATCACAAGTATTTTAGTTTCATTGTGCGTGCGTTCTCTGTAGACTCACAGCTGGAGGTAAGAGAAAGCAGATCGAAGGAGTAGATAATTGGAAAGCACCCGTGGTTGCTGTGGTGGTTTAACATGCAGTGTGCTGCATGTTTCCCCAGTCTTTCAGAGAATCTCTCTCACAATGCAGCAGATGTCATCACGCCTTATATAATATTACACAGGTCTGATGCCTCAAGCCATCACGGAACTCTTCTCTGTGCAGCAAACAGGAAAAGATCTGAGGAGTTTGTGGGTGTTACTGGGTTTTGTAAATAAAGCCAAATAAAAAGCCAAATAAAAATAAAGTCCTGCCTTAAGAGTGCTGCATCAAGATGATATAAAATAAGATATACTTTATTGACCCCCAGGGAAATTTGTCTTGGCCTCCAAGCCGTTGCATCACACGATACACTTGCCATCATCACATTTCTAATGCATGCATAGGACATAGATCATACACATACTCATGCATAAACATGCTTAAATACACATGTCGACAATAGTAAAGAATAATAAAACCAGGTGTGATAAACACATAATAAATATTCAAGTCACAAAATATTAGTCCCCAATGAAATCATATCCTATAATACCACATAATTTGATGGAGGACAGAATGAATGAATCTTTGTACCGATTTAGCCTGCAGATTGGCATTCTGAACCGTCGCCTAAAGGCAACAGCTGGGATTCTTGGTTCAGAATATGTGTTGGGTGTTTTTTTTCTGTGGCTCCCTGAGCACAATTTACTTTTATATAACGGCTGAAGGTAGTGATTTTCTTTTTCCCAATGATCTTCATGGCCTATTGAATAAGACGTGCAAGCTTAGACTTTACCTGTCCTGACAGGTTACCCTACCATACTTGAATGCCATATCGAATTACACTCTCTAAAATCATTTGATAAAACAAAATCATGAGTTTAATATTAACACCATAGAGTCTATCTGTTGTAGCCTCGAACAAAGGTCTTCAACATGCACATGCCATGTGGACACCAAGATATTTATATAAAGAAACCTGATTTATGGGTACATTGTGAATGCTTACTGGACTATGGTCACCAATTGACTTTGGGTCGAATATAATTTCCTCAGTTTTCCTCACATTCACAATAAGGTGGTGAGCATCCCACCAGTCTACAAAGTGTTTGATTTCAGAGTGGTAAAGTGATGAGTCTTGAACTTGCTGTAGTAAGCCGAGAATGGCGATGTCATCTGAGAATTTCACAATGTAATTTTGAGGAGAGTTTTGCTCACACAACTATTCATATATAATGTGAAGAGAACTGGGGAACTAACACACCTTTGGGGGAACCTGTGCTATTAAAGTTAGTGTCAGTAATTGCCTTTATTATCTGTATTATTTATCTTTACATGTAGGACTCTGTTCCATTTGATAATAAAATAGTTTATACTTTATCTGTTTCATTTCATCCAGTAATAAATAGGGCTGAATAGTATTAAAAGCTGAACTAACATCAATGAAAAGTAAACGTGCATATGGCTTACTGTCTTCCAACTGTCTAAGGTCTAAGTGGATGATAATACTAACTGCATCATGAGTGCTTCTTTGTTGTCTGTAAGCAAACTGTCGAGGGACATTCAAATGTAAAACAACACTACACAATAACACCTGGTTAGATCGACATGCAGGCCCTGACTATTATAGGATAGACGTATCTTATTTCTTAAGTTTCACGCTTGCTGAGCATACAGCCTGCCAAGCCTCAGGTGGCAGAAGCTAGAGGTGTTTGATTTAAACAGATTTTCCCTCCAGGTTGAAATCTTTCACTAATCCAGATCTAAATACCAAAACATATTAAGGTATATGACAACAGGGCAGTCTCTTGGCAACAGCGTATTTATGTAATGCGCAATGTAAGTCTCTAAAACTGAGCCTGAGCTTAGAAAAATCAAACAAATTACAACACTCTAGACTTTTCAGATACTCAAAGTGCGAAACACACCTAAACAACAAAACCAAACTGACAATGGCTGTCAACATAGCCTTATAGAACTAAATAATAAAAAGAAAGAGCAGGCTGACAGGAAGCTGGTCTTCTGTCTTGATGTAAGCCCGCCCTGAAAAGAAGAAACTGGGGCCCGAAGAAGGAGTGGCCTGCAGTCACACAGAGTATATAGACGGTGAAAGATAATACCAAAGATGTGATAAAGTTTCTGATTATAGAGGACAGAATGAGCGGTGAACAATGGATGAACTTAACGACACAGTGTTGGAATACAAAACTGGAAGAGGGGTGTGACTCCGGAGAGAGAAATGTGAATGTAACACAAAGCAGCATTCGAAGCAAGAAAAACTTTCCGCCATGGAATAATCTAATCAGCAGCATCGGCAGCGAACATACTAGCTCCTTTAACCCTCCCTGGTGTGAGAACTATTATCTCTGTCTCTGCCCTGTTACTGTGCCCAGGATTGTGTATTTACATTTGAAATGTATTGCTTGTGTATTGATTTGAAATTGGAACTGTAACATTAACAATGAGGTTTTCCTAATTTTATTTAGCAAATAAATTGATCTAATGGCTTTCAGGAGGGCAAACTCCCATTAGCAAACAATTGAATGTATAAGATCAGGAACTTTGTTATTAATCAACAAAAGTAATTCAGTCATAGAAACAAAGTGTTTTTGACATAAAACATGTTCTATAATATACTTCCCTGCCTTCAAATTTGAAAACAACTTTCAGATCAACTTTGGAGTGAGATGAGCTCACTTGTGAAAAGGAAAAACAGGCCCAAGAGTCTACTCTACAGCTTTCGTAGCAGCTTTGTGAGGCCGTTCTTATAGCCACAGAGGTGCCTTGAGCTAAGAGCTAACATGTTCACAATGACAATGCTAACATGCTGATGTTTAGCAGCTATAATGTTTATGTACACCATATTAGTTTAGCGTGTAAGCATGCTAACATTAACTAATTTGAACTAAAGTCATAGGTCTTTTTCACAGTATTCTGACTTTTCATAGTATGAAAAGCACAGGTGTTACTAATAACATACATACTGTACAATGTCTCTGTTCTGTTCAAGCGTCCCTGTAAACCATGACAGTGTGAGAGAGAGCCAACGTGCACAACACCAGGACCCTGAAACTGAAGCAGCTAAATGGACTTCATCATTAGTTCTATCATTTACACCTGTGTTTTGGCTATTCGTCAAAATACCTCCAGTGAAATAGCATTATGGTACTTGAATGCTGTTTGCTGTTGGGATATCTTCAGCTTCTAACACCTGAGAGTGCAAAAATACCTAAAAATACAGTTGCTTGCATGCATACTATCAGTTGTTTGTCTCTTATGAGCACAATGCCAGGTGGGTCAGAGCTGAGAACAGCAGCTGTATGAGCAGGTTCAGGTTGTTCTCGTACCTGGATCTGAGCCGAGCCTGCGCCTCCTCAAAGTGGTTTCTGAGGAACAGATCCAGGGCGGCCATGCAGTCCTCCAGAGCCAGCGACAGGTCTGACCGTGAGCATCTGCAGGACCAAAACAAACACACAAAATCCGACAGGTAAGCGACAGGTTTGACCAGAGCCAAGTAGGGGGCTTGAGCAGTTCTGGAACAAAAAAATACATTTGAAGTATCTGTTTTATTGAAAAATTATACTGTTGTTGAACATGTTTGTATTGGACAAATGCTCAGTAAGTCAAGTTCAGTTTAAATTCACAGTTTGCAGAAATAAGCCTTCCGGAAAACCGTCTTTAAGTGGACCATTAGTTTCAAATTAAACTACTCTGCCTCTCTCACTATTGCTCTCATTTTTCTCAACAAATACCATCTCCAAGCACTGACTCACAACAGCAATCTTGATATAGTCTTTAAATACATGCTCCTCCTTTATTAAACCCTTTTTTATTCCTCTACTACATCACAAGAGACACAGAAACATAGGCAGGGGGAGCCACACAAGCAAACAGGCTCAATAGAGTGCTTTGCTGTTAGTATTGTTGCATTAATCTGTACATTAAAGATCTTAAATCACAGTTCTTCCACAACCATCCACTTTTCAGTAAATAAATGCCCAGCGAGCAGCTATTGAACAATATCCTCTTAATTAAATGTGAAGAGCACATGTTGCTGCTGCCTTAAATCATTTCCGTTTCTAGTAAATACAGCTCACTGTTGTAGGCTGTATGAACTACTCTAAATGATTGTTGATGATGTTGCTGTGTATTAAGAGTCCATTACACAGCGCACATGGTCCTCACGTGACGACTGTATCATGTGGCCAAACTGATCATGTACTCCTTCTCCCTTCATGACAAGGCTCCCTCCTCTTTGACTTCCCCCGCTGTACTGATAATGGATTTGTTTAAGAGTCCGTTTTATTCCTTCATTTCATTGTGAGAACAGCATGTGAAAAACACAATAATGAATGAATGAAGTTGATGGTAAATCTGAAACATTGATGTTTAAGATGCTTGTTTAAGAAAGGAGATGCACTTATGACTTCTGGTGACTAGTAGTTCTGTTGAATACCTCTATGTTGAATACACTTATTGGATAAGAGCGTCTGCTAAATGACTGTAATGTAATGTAATGTAATGTAATGTTATTAAGCCATAAGCTGATTCATTTCTTTCATTTGGATCATGACTTGTTTGTTTTGTAGAAAGATACATTTTTATTCTGATTCAGTTATTTGCTATTGGTGTTAATATGTATCATTAAAACATTTTTTTAGTTGTTCATTTGTTTGTTATATTATTGATGTGTGTTTTTTTGTGAAATAGGAACCTGTTTTCTATTTTGTTTGGTCTTGAAAAGCAGTTTGGTTTTGTGGTTGGCGAATCCAGGCAACCGTATTGATCACATGAGCATGATAATTATTCCCTGTTAGTCAGCCATTTAGTGTTACCTTCAGATGTCTGCAGCAAACAACGATGCTGAAGAACAGGAGAGAAGGAACTGAACAAACAAAACTAAGACTAATGTGTACAACAGCTTTCACTTGACATTCCTGCCCATTAGAAACACAGAGGAACTATACACCTATCACACACACACAAACAAAGGAGCACACACACTGGTGCAGCTCTGGCTAATGACATGCGGGTGACTGCTATGTTCACCATATGACCAGCAGCAAGCTGAGCTTCCTCATAACAGCACAAGATTAACAATGACAACTGCTGTCAGAGAGAGATATATGTTCAGTTTGTGTCTTCAGTTGTTCACATAATCAATTCCCCAAAGCCAACAGAAAGACAAAATAAATAATACAACTAAATAATGGGTTTTCATGAGAAAACCAGTATTGTGTTCTAAATAAATGATATATCAATAAAAGAAAAGCACTAATACTACTACAACACACAATACACATTGTTATAATAAACTTAATTAACATTCAGCCATTCTATCCTACTAACAACAAAACAATGAGACATAAAGGCATCAATAAAACAAATATTAATAATGGCAGGAGGCTATTAAAGGGGGGTAGCATACTGCATATGTGAGTAAGTGTTTATGTCATTGATGTAAAGTATAATGCTGAATCACTCCAACCAATCATACCAGAGCTCCCTAGACTGTGACGAAACACTTTTCTTACAGCTTACAGAAGAACTAGAAGACTGTCAACCATGTGTGCAAGAAGGCGTCAGCAATCAACATGAGGTTTGTCTTGTAAACCTAACTTAGAAAGTGTTTTACTGTGCTGACTCCACTTTGACTATATCCATTCACCTTCACTTGTAGAAATAGAATAAGAGTAGAATGGACATTGAACTGTTATCCACTGGTCATTTGACTAGTACAAAAGAAAATGGTCAGTTTATATGGTGATAACACACATGAGGGAAGCCGTACAGTGTGGTTGCAGCTAAGAAGAGAGCGGTAACAGCTCTGGAAACGGATGGCAGGCTAGTTAGCTTGCTAGCCTGTCCTTCTCTGGAGCAGCGGTGATTGAGTGAACAAATGAAGTGAACAGTAGGACCATTTTTATCGTGGACTTCTTTACAAAGGACTTCTTTTTGCAACCAGTGGGGTCGCCCCCTGCTGGCTATTAGATATATTGCAAGTTTAATGCAATTCCGCATTGGATTCATTTTTCAGAAACAGAGGTCGCCTCTTAGAGGTTACCGCAAAACTTCACCTCAATGAGTCCACAACTTGTCGTAAGCCGGTTTAGTTTATACGGAAGCCAGCCCACTACAACGGCCGCAAAGTCAACAGTACATAAAATGGCCAGTCTGACCATCCTGCTACGTTGATTTGATCACCTGCTCGAGTCTAATCACCTGTTAAATTCAGAGTACAAGCAAAACCTCATAAATGATAAATGCCAAAAATTGTTAAGGGACTATGGTATTATGGAAAACTTGTTTACTTATCTGGCAGTAACCAACATTTATCAGTACACGTAACACATTGCCTCTCCCTGATGGTCAGGTGGCTGTGAATTGTCAAGAATCTGGCGATACGATACGTATCAGCAACAGCTGGGATTCGATACGTATCGCCAGGGGTTACGATTCAATATACTGCAATAAGGCGATATATTGTGATTTTTTTAAATCTAATGTTAGGAAAACACATAGGAACACACTGTTCCTGGGGGTCAAACTGGTCAGGGAACAGTTTATGACAACATTTTATTATCTCAGTATACAGTTGAATCTAACCTTGAAGAAAAAAATCAACCTGTCTCTTTTTTTTTATTGTTTATTTTATGCAAGGGCTAATAATCCAATCAGTAAACTAATAGAAGTTACTATGCTGGCAAACAATCAGTGCTTCGTTTCCATATAGCTGGGAACTAACTTAACTGGTCCTGACAGAAAGGAAAACGAGAATGAAGACAATCCGAGGCCTCAGGACACGGAAAAGAAACCAGTTCTCAATCAGAGAGCAAAGATAACAGTAACCCTACAGGACTATGTCCTTTAAATGGAGGTACAATCATATGAAAGAAAGAAAAGGCATGACAACCAGCACAATGAGGAGAGTCTGCTGGATCCAGGATGTGCGTAGCATGCATTGTCTGAATAACTTCCCTGAACTTCAAGTCAGCTGAAATTCTGGGGTGATTTCTCCAGAGGACAACTTGTACAATGATGATCAGTATCAGCAGGCCACACACACACACACACACACACACACACACACACACACACACACACACACACACACACACACACACACACACACACACACACACACACACACACACACACACACACACACACACACACACACACACACACACACGTACAACTAAAAACAATTAGCACATAACCACTATTCATATACACACCCATGTATGTGCTCATGAAACCTACAATGCATACACACACACACACACACACACACACACACACACACACACACACACACACACACACACACACACACACACACACACACACACACACACACACACACACACACATTCTCACTCCTCCAAGAGTGACGAAGCATTAGTTTATCAACTGCAGTTGACAGAGCATTCACTACCTCAGTACAGCTGCTGTAAGACGTTTCACACGGCTCTGAGCTGTGACACAAAAGAGCCGATCTGCTTCTATAATAAAACGAGCGAGTTTATCCACATGCCTGAGGGTTACAGCAAGAACACACAAAAACAAAACCCTATGAGCTCTCTGACAGAGGCCAGCTGAATGACTGCCGGCAGCCAAACACGCAGCAAGTATCTTACCCATTTGACGGAGTCTCTTCCTCTTCTGACATTTTCATCTGACAAAAGTGTGTGTGTGTGTGTGTGTGTGTGTGTGTGTGTGTGTGTGTGTGTGTGTGTGTGTGTGTGTGTTTGTGTGTATGAAAAGATAGTCAGGGAGAGAGCTGTAAAAATGAATGTGAGCCTGAGGCCTTTTCAGCAGTGCGATGGTCTACGTCTGTTTCTGTAGCAGCAGCAGCAACAAGAGCAGAAGCAGCAGCAGAAGGACAGTCGGTGAAAGAGAGAGAGAGAGAGAGAGAGAGAGGGAAGAATGAAAGAGATAGGGAGGGAGGGAGATAGAGAGGAGGGGGAAGGACGCAGCAGCAACAGCAGATCTTAATAAGATTGGGATGACTATACACATGAGTGTACATAACACAGTCTATCTGTGCTGCCTCTATCACACACACACACACACACACACACACACACACACACACACACACACACACACACACACACACACACACACACACACACACACACACACACGCACGCGATAACATACAAAAGGCTGGTCCCACCTCTTCCGATCTTCACCATCATGCTACACACTGCAGTCTCTGCTCCAATTGGTTATTGCAAAGTCAGAGGCGGGGCTAAAGGCCCTCGATTCATGGCCTCAAGATTTTAAATAAGATGTGAAACAACAAATGTAAGAAACATAAAGAAAGACGGCGTGTCAGCTAAAAGAGGAACTTAAGTTACATGTAATTCATTCATCCCCGACACAGAACTTCAAAAGAGTGAAAGTGAGGTTTTAAAGACAAAGAGTGCTGGTGCGTAGTGAGACTCTCAGCTGGTCCAGCATGCTGCAGTGGCACAGACTAAACACCGCAGCGACCAGAGAGTCCAGAAATAGAAGACACAGACGCAGTACCGGAGCTCATTCTGTGGACGCACAAGACCTCATGTGAAATTATGAATGAAAAATTGGCACAGCGCCAATACTTATGGTGTTTGATCCCCAAAAACTGTAGCTCACCCCTCTATCGTAAGATGCGTACGAGTGTTTGACAAAATAAGCTCTATTTTTTATTAATTTTGACAAAATTGAATAGAGTTAAACGCCATTTGGCTTGACTGTTTCAAATCTATGCCACTGATCGTTCACATAAACTTAAAAGGGATGGGGTTGTTGTTACTGGTGTGTTTCCGGCTATGACAAATCAAAATTTCTGCTGTGAAAAAAGCTCCAATATCTAGTGTCAGAAAAGTGCTGAGATCATTTATGCTTTTGGAAAAGTGGCGAACAGGATTACATACATTGCTTTGAACAAAGCATGTGTAAACAATGAGAAACAATGTGCAAATTTTAGTGTTCAATCAGCCCATTTGAGTCTTGTTTTGGGCAAAGCAAGTGTTTTGAAAATTCACACTTTGCTCAAGGGGTTTTCAAATTCTAGACAATTTTAATAGCTTTTACTCTTCTCATAAGAGTGTTTTTTTATTCGCCTCAATCTGGTAGCTGTCAATTATTTTCATAATGAATCTCTTTGTTTTCTCCAGAAAATGTCAGAAAATAGTAAAACATACATGTCTGTAAAGTCAGAGCGGATGTCTTCGAATTGCTACTTTTGTCTAACTAACAGTCCAAAAGCTAAATATATTAATGTTTACATTCACATGTAACAAAGAAAGGAAGCAAATTCTTATATCAGAGAAGCTAAAACAAGGGAATGTTTGGTATTTTTGCTTGGAAAATTACATAAATGATAAAGTGATGATAACAATTAATTTTCTATCAACTGACCAATTCATTTATCATCTAATTAATTCTTAAAACTGGCAAGCACTTTCTTAAAATCACTTGCAAGACGATAATAATCCAAAACCCTGAAATTCTCTGTTTAGTTAGAGAAAATATAATTTCCCTCTGTGGAGTCAGCGGAAAACATGAGATGTACAGTAGCATGGCTCTATAGCACATGTACACATACACACTCTATTAGTAACACTGTTAACATCAAGAGAGCATAAACATCACGCTCATGTGACTGCAAAGCAGCACAGAAACATGAAGATCTTTATAAACTGTATAAAAGAAGCTGAATTGTTACTTCCATCGCTCTCATGTGTGGGCTGTGAGGAGCGGAGCCGGTCACGGGTTAAAGTTGGAGATAATTCAATTTGAATCGCTGCTGTCGTCATGGTGGAGAATTGGATTCGAAAAACAAGGATTATGACTCCAGAAATGTTGCCGCTTCAAATAATCTAGGCTTTAATTTTTTTTTTTATGTAATAATATTTTAAACTTTACTGCACTTATGCACCACAAAATAGTAAATCATACTAAATATGTGTGGTTATAACACTTGTATCAGTACATCTGTGTTGTAATGACCATTGATAACATATTTCTTCTAATGAGGTCAAATTTATTTAAATTTTAAAATATCTACTTAAAGACATGTATTAAAGATGATATATACAAGATTTGGACCATTTCTCTTGCTTCTAAACGGCAACGGCTGAACATGCGGCTTGCAGCTAACAGTGCTAACAGCGCCAACAGTGCAAAACATTACTCCATATATATTTAATTAGCAAAAAGTTATTTGCTGTTATATTAATGCTTTGAATACTGAATATAGCCAGACCAGTATCATGTAAGTTTATGAAATCGGGATGAAATTTAATCTATTGGTTCTTGTCCAGGGACAAGACTTTTCAGCTTTTTTCGTGTCGAAAAGAACAAAAATAATTCCAATGAAGAGTCAATTAGGAGCGTTATTCGTAGTGGAGACACAAATTAAATGCATCTACATGGAAAAAGTGCACCGTAGCTGTATCTTCACATTAAACTCTCAGCAAGAAAGCCAATAAGCTAATTTCCCAAAATGTCCAACTATTGCTTTAAATAGTAAGGGATATTTCCTACTAAACTGAAAATGAACATGACACGTGGAAGTGCTACCTTTAGCACCTTTAACCTGAATTATGTTCAACAAAAAAAATGATTGTGCTGATCCTCCATGCTCTTTCTCCTTAAGTTCCCTCCCTCAGATCCAAACAGACACAACTATCCTCCCCCTCAGGCTAACAATTCATTCTTCACATGCCTTGACAGAGAAGGTCGGATTAAACTATAAACTACTAATTCACCTTCAGCTGGTCATAACGTGAGAGAGAGAGAGCTGAGAGATGATGCTCAGGTTCTCTCTGTCTGAAGTACTTATGTGTCGAACATGTCACTAATTTGTCAAAAAGCCTTTTAAGTCAGCTGTAACGTGCACTTTGTTCACAGCAGCTCACTCAAATACAGGATTTTAAAAAGGTTAACAATTACTGTGAGAACTTCTCAAGGAGATTTTTTGCAAATAGCAGGACAGCAGCAGGTTTCTCAGAGCAGGTTTTTCTATTTTCTTGCTATCTAAACTTTGCTTTATGATAAGTCTTGAGTTCACTTGCCCATTTGATGGATTTTCTGATTGCAGAGCATCTTTGTTGTCCGATAGCTGTAACCTGAAACAGAGGAACATAATACAGTTTAGAGAAAGGAGGGAAACCTAATGGGACGAAAAACCAGCTGAAAGGCCAGCTATTGTTTGAGGAACATGATCGTGAAAGCCATAGAAACAGGGACAGGGATATACGTGGACACTCCCAGCTACTTATTTCTACTTGTTGACGACATTTCTGTTGATATTAACTTGACAGTTTTGGGAAAAAATGTCTGTAAATGTCTGTGGGAGAGCTTTGAACACAAATCAAGAGTCACAGAAAGACGCAAAACAGTTACTTTAAAAAAACAAAACACTAACAGTTTAAACTGTGACCTACAATATGGTTTTATCAGATTTGTTTTCTTTGTGTCCTTCATTGGTTTTCAATTCAAAGAAACTCACCTGAAGTCTGGGATGATGGGATCCAATTCTGGACTGTTTATGACTGACAACCTAGGAGAAAAATACAAGTCAGTTTGTTTATGACAGCTGTCTGTAGGAACTACATTACCAACAACTCAAATGTATAATTACACTGTTAATAAGTGTTTTATTAGCACTGTGAGCTCACAGAGTTTGTTGTTTTGTTACTAAGAATAAATAATGATAAATAATAATATGTCTACACAAAGTGAACGTACTGGTTTGGGGAGTCCGGGCCGTCAAGGATGTCTTCTGCCTGCTTGGCATCCCTGTGAAGAGGTCAGAGGTGAGTTTAGAGAGAACGTAAGAATGGATCTCATCATGGTGAGAAGAGCAGGTGTGCAAGGATACTGGAAGTCTGATCTGAAGAACTGAGTGGACTGAAGAGTTTCGTACAGACAGTTTAAATGTAAATTGTTACCAGCTTACTGTAGGGAAGCTACACAGTATGTGATGAATAAAAAGACACAAAATGTTAGATAAAAGGTCACGATAAGGTGAAAGGGAAGCATTATTTATGCTCAATGTGGAATCAATGACACTACTAATAATCAAGCCAACAACTGGGAAGCATGTGTCCAAAGTAACATAAGAATAAATGTATTCAAGCTGTTTATTCCTCATATTCTGTTCTGTATTTCTCATTATTATTATGATTTTCAAGTACAAAATACTTCTGACAGAAGTTTAGACAATGTTTTCAAGAGGTACACTATACATTTTAAAAAAGGATAAAGGAAAAAAATAATAGAAAAGCCAAAAGGTTATCTAATTTGGTGTAGAGAAATGGAGTTATTTTCACATGGGGACCTCTTAAATCCATTGTGTGACCACTTTAGGGCTCATGAGCCACTTGATTAGATCATCACACTTCTAAAGATATTTGAAACATTGCCTTTCATCCTACTTATTTATCATGTTATATTTACTCAAAGTAGTTTGGAAAAGTTATCTTACGAAAGCAGCTTCAGAGATGGGACTATATATGACAAAAAGACAAAAACAAAACAAAACATAAATGTATTTCAGTACACTGCTACTGAGCCTGCCTGACCACATCATGAATGTAATGTTGTCTAACAGGCTGCAGACTGCCAGCAACATACGAACAAAGACTTAATGAGAGCAGATGATGGATTATGATACCAGACTTCAACAGTACAGTAATACAAGATATCCCCTTTTGACTCACAGTGGTCACAATCACTTTTATTTTTTCCTACTGAATGATTTACAGTGGCAGCTTTTATAAGAGTGAGAATCACCATGTCTGACTTTCCTACAGTATAGAAACACATGACTGAACTTCACAGATGATCATATCCCAGGAGAGTGTGTGTTTGATCTGAAGAGGATCAATGAACAATCTCACTGTGATCACAGGATAAAGTGTGATGCAAAGTCAGTGCGATTAAATTCTTCCTGTTGGCCGCACTTTGAAAACAGACATGCACCGACAGTGTCAGGACTTGCACGGATTGTCGGGAGCTCTTCCCTTCTACTCACGTTTTGCTGTCATTTTTCTTCACGGTGCGTCTCCAGTTGGTAATAAAACTCATTCCACAGCTCTGAGATCCGGCAAAAGAGCAGAATACCCCGGACAGAGCAGGTTTACGCAGCGGGCATGGATGGACAGACGGACGGGGAGAAGGGAGGAGCAGATCACGCTGAGTTCACACTGACACAGATGACGGCAGCTACTGCGCGTCTTCCTCCTTCCTGCCGTGGAAAGGTGTGTTACTGCTGTCATGGGCCATAATAATTTGACTTTCTATTATAGTGCACGGCGATGTAGCGGCTGCAGGTCCCGGCTTCATGGTCCTAAAGCCATCCAGATTACACACGCAGAGTCTTTAAAATATGCTAAAATACAAACACGTTGCTAAATATATAAAGCACGATATTATAAATAATCCCCCCCAAAAAATATAGAATTAAATGTTACTCATCATAAGACTTATAATAGGAAGTTTTCATTTTTTTTTTAAATATTATATTTATATGCTGTAATGTATTTTAATTTTTTACTTTAAAACCAGCCTGGGTGAGAAGTACAAATAAAACAATGTACAATGCCAGTAAAAGTACTGCATCAAGAATTTAAAGAATTAAAAGCAGAAGTACCTGTTTTATCAGCAAACTGTACTTTGGCCCATGAGACTGTTACATTATTATGTGTTATTGGATCATTAATACACAAGCATCATTATTTATTGTCATTATTTCAATTTTGTTGGTTAAGGTAGAGCTCACTTTTGTAACCTTTTGTACTGTTTGGTAGTTTAATCTGGGGTACAGATTAAACTACCACTGTGTTTTAGATGTTTTAGATAGTGAAAAGTACAGTATATATGTCTTAAATGTAGTGGAGTACAAGTATAGGGTAGCATTTAACTGAAACTTTTGAATGCAGGACTTTTTCTTGTAATGGAGGTTTTTTAAAAAAAAGTGGTACTGCTACTTTTATAGTAAATTAACTGAAATTGGCTGTTTAAGACATGACTTGATCCCAGTAAGAACAAACAAACTGCAAAACTACACGTTTAATATTTATTCTTTTTCAATGAAATGCATTACATTTTCTGGCCAAATAATGTTTTTTTTTTCTCTACATGTTAGAAAATACAAAATAAAATACAATTAACTTGAGTTTTAAAAAGCCTTTATGGGTAGGCCTAGAAACATAAGTGGTTCTTGATTTGCAAAAGGAGTCTGTACAATTGAAAGTAAAGTGTCAGGTGGAATTAAACTGTAGTATGACAGACGGACGACTGCTGTTCTCTTGAGTTTAGAATACACGTGTACTGAAAGTTGGAAGTGCAGCTCTAACCACGGACAGTAAACTAGATAAACATGACAAGAGGAAACTATGACGATGCTCATTTTTCTCAGTGAGACGAAATAAGTCGGAACAGGAAGTTTGGTCAGAAATTTGGAAAGAAAATGAAAACGAAAGCCTCCTGCTGTAAAACAAAGCAATCACTTGTTCAGAAAACGATCACAATTTAGCACTCAGTGTTAAGTATCTCAGTTTCTGGGATAAAACACAAAATTACCCAGCAAGAACAGGAAGAATCACTGGCCGATAAACTGCTCTGTGGGTGTGAACTGCTGTGTTGTTGTGGAAGAGCAACTGCTCCACCGAAACGCAGGGATGCTAATCAACTTTTACTGACTTTGGTTAATCCACTTAGTCTCTCAGAGAGGAAGTATCTCCTAAAAAAAAAAAAACACCTGGGAAATATCAAAAGGTCATACAAAGGCAAACAAAAGAAGCACCAACAGTGGCTCACTTCAAAATGGAACCTGGTGTGAAATGGATTACTTGAGGAAGATGGTTTTTTTCAAAATACTTCTTTTTTTGTGTCTGCTTTAGGGAGACTGCTGAGTGCCTAAGCTTTGATCAGTGAGTGTTAACAATACTATTAACACTATTCATTTAATGTATGACTTCAGAGCAGCTAAAGTGGGCATACATCTACTTTTCCACATCATTTATTTATCTATGACATCCCAGTTTCTATTTTTAAGTTTGTCGAAAACTTGTCAAATTTCAGCCAAAACAACATTCTTAAATCGGAAACATTAACAAAGGTTTCATACTAATTCAAAGATACTAAGTATTTGGTGTTGGACTCAAAAAAAAATGTTTCTCATTGTGTTCAGTCCCTTGTAGTGTGCCCTGAAATGTAATGTTAATTAATATGTTATCATTACATGTAATAGTTGTAGTTACATTCCTTTCAGTATCTCCCAAAAAATGAATTGACAGAACAGAACAGTTGCTGGGCAAAGCAACACATTACTGAAATGTAAAAGCAATTAAAGTATCGAGAAGCTGAATGTGGTAACATGTGATGTATTTGTTAAATTTTAGTATAAATCTGCACATGCGTTTCACATATCAGAGGACTGGTCACTTCCAGTTAAACAAGTAGAAATGTCACCCTGTGCTGAACAAGTACGTTTTTAAAGATAATCTCATCGGCCTTCTGCCATCATACGGAACAATATAAGTACACGATCACTCCATTTTAAAAAAGACTGACTTGCACTTAAAATATTGTTATAGTGCCTCAAAAAACACTTTTTTCCCCCGTCCCACAGTTGAAAAAGTTATGGGGGATTTTTTGGGCTCAACAAAATTAGCAAGACTATTTCTAATTAAAGAGATCTCATGATTTTCTCAATATAACTTCAGAAGCTAGCGTGAGCCGTGTTTTCAGAAAGTGTAGTGAGATCTGTTAGTGGATAAAGACAGGACTTTTGACAAGGCCATTTCAATCTAGTTGTGAGTGCATTAAATAAATTACATTCTGGAGAGTTAATGGGACATTTGTAGCAATGATGTTGAAATCAACGGAGCGATCTCTAGATCCACATTCACTGCATTTCATTTTTCAACAATCCATTCTTCAGGACATACACTCCATCTGGGTCCTCTCCTCCGAAACAAGACCAGCAGGATGGAACAAACACAATACTGCATCGCCAGTGATCGGGTGAACACAGTCTGAGGTGAGAAGGAAGAAGATTCAGAGATGGGTTTGTTCTAAGAAAGTCTCTTCATGGGGTCAGCAGGTGCTGCTGAATCAGTCCTGTACAGTCCCCACTTTGCTTTGGTGCTTTCTGTGCTGGGCCAGGCTGTGCTGTGCCGTGCCGAGCCAGGTCAGTGGATGAGGGGGAGGGGGAGGTGAGGGGAAGGGGAAGGGGACGACGAGCTCCTCAAGAGAGTTCAGACTTGCTGAGTGCGATGGCCAGCTCCAGGTCCTCTTGTTCCTGCTGGGTGAGTCTGGCAAGTCGCTCCTTTTCCTCTCGCTCGCTCTCGCGCTTTGCCCACTCTATCATGTCTTCCTCCGTTGGATACGGCTTCTTAAACACACACACACACACACACACACACACACACACACATACACACATACACACACACACACACACACACACAAGGGGGAAGGAGAAAACAAACAAATGCAAAGAAATATGGGGGGAGAGGAGGAAAAACAAAGACAAACACGTATACAGTTAACAGATTCTCAAAGATAAATTAAGAAACGTGTTCTTAGAGCTTGCTGATACTAGACTGCAATAATATAATGCATGCTATGAATATTACGCATTTTTTGCTTCATTATGTAACTTCACAGTAAACAAGGATTCAAGGATTTATTATCGTTACTATACAATACAGGATTGCACATTTAAATGAAGATGTAGCATGTAATCATGATTAGAGGAATAATATCTAAAGAGGGATTTTTTGGCAACATTTTTGAAGCCAATTTCATATATCTGATCTAAAAATCTCTCAATTTAACTCATAACATATACATAATTTTAAAAAGAATCCCAAAATTTGATAATTATTATTATCATCATCATTACCTAACTTGTAAGAGCTGTGGTGGACACACCATTTAATAGTTATGTATTTCTAAATAACCGTAAACATATTTTTAGCATTTCTGTACTGCAGTTGCAGATGTTTGCAGATGTTATTTTAAATGAGAGGTTGTTGTGCAGCAGAGTTGATCTACATAATATTCTTAAGAAAACATCTTTATTTGTACAGATTGCTGAAAAATATAATAATTTGAATATCTTTTTCAATGAAAATGAGAATAATGATGTAAAAATGATTCCCTCTAATATTGCAAAACTGCATATTTTTTCAAAAATATTCTGCCCTTATTGGGGTTTTTAATGAGCACTTCTTGGTTACCTGCTGGTAATATTTCTAATGAGGTTAAAGTAGAGTCAGAGCTCTAAATGCCCAAACTGACATTCATCATGAACTCACTGACAGCTGACCTTTCTCAAAGGGAACATGTTGACATGTTCATTTTCAGAAGAAGCACACGTGTAACTAATAAGACTAATTTGCAGTCACTTCACGTTCATCTGTGTCAGTAAATCTGGAAATCAAAAATGTCAAAAATGTTTCAGTCCCCCAACCAAAACACAATAGAACTGACAAACAAGAAGCCATTTAAATCAAACGTTCATAGATCAAAGATGACCGTGAGCAGAGTGACGTTCTTTGACGCTCAGGTGTTTTATCATTAGACATGTTGTGGAGGCATGAAATCATGGAATTAAATCTGATAAAAGCGTGAAAGATGAGATCTCTGATGATGAATAAATGCAAAACACGTGACCAAAATCAATTTTGTAGGATCACAAAGACAAAAGGCGAAGGAAGAGAACTTTTAAATACACAGAACGCTGGTTAGGACAGTTAATCATTTAGATAGGACATGCACCGTGCCAACAGGTTTATTATTCCCAATGAATGACAGACAGAAACATCCAGTGTGTATTCACCCATGCAAATGAAAGTAGGCAGCGATGACGACGTTCACTAGCATGTTATAAGCTGAGGCTTTTGGCGCAGAACATGCACGATGAGAACATTTGAGAAACATCTAATGGATTTAGTAGAGAACATGCATTTATTACTTGTCGCTGGTACATCCCACTGCTGCTTTTAAATATAAGTGAAATCAGACATTGATAAAGTACTTATGTAACAGGAGGAATGATGCGTTTTATAACCTCGACTTAAAGAAAACCTTCACATAACTGGTCCTTTTGTCTTTACTTTCAGTTATTGAAGTGATTTAGTGAGATTCTGTCAAACTGTTTTTAAGGACCATACTGGTGCTTTTGCATGTTTCATCCCATTTTGTACTAAATCTTCTAAATCTTATATCATTGCCAAACATTTACCAAAGCATGTCACTGAAGAGTATTGGTTGAATAAAAATAAAAAATCTGTTTTTTATGAGGTCACTTTAGTGAAATGTTAACTTACATGCTTACGATAAAACTACCAAGATTAATAACTGTTCGACCTTCATTATCGTGTAGAATTAACATATATGTCCATGTTTACAATTTCACAACAAAGCAGCAATGACAGAACTGACAAATAAAAGTAGGATGCTTGAAAAGTAGAAAAACTAGAAAAACTTAAATTTCAAAGCATGCTTTGGAAAATGTCAGCAGTAATGTCAAAGTACAGTCACAGCTAAATGAAGTGAAAATGAAAAATGTTGGTGTGGTCCTTTAAAAGCTCAGGCATTTGCAGGTGATCATATCATGGATGCACATAGAAGCCAGAGATGGTGCCCTTGATTCAACACTTTATTCATCTTTTCTTGACAGAGGTGTAAAGACACAGACAGAGAGAATACAGGCGATCTGTTTCTCCACAACACACTGCTGACCGGACAAGAGCTGCACTGAACTGATAAGTGAAGAGTTGGGTGGATGAACAGATACATGGAGAAATAAATAGCGGCATGTGTAGAGGAAAAAAAAAAATATGACAGATGGGAGAGGCAGTGAGTACGAGTGAATGAGAGCCAAACACACAGTTAGTGAGTGCAGGTCGGGTTCAACAACAGGGACATGCAGGTGCAGATATGTGATGGGAGAGGCGCTAGAATCAATACAGCCTTTTAATAAAAGTCATCCATCACAAATCCACAGCGTCACAGTAAATGTCTATGAGGCATCACAAGAGGAAGAGTGGAGAGGATTTAAAACATGTTCCTTATACATTAACAAGGGTCCAACCAATGTTCCTGTTGTATTTTTTGAATGTCAGATATATTACTTTTTTCACATAATTTAATGAGTTGGAGTTGGGGGAAAAGATAGGGAAAAGTAATTCCATTTTTCTTCTTGGTTAAAGTAAAATATAATTATTACAACAACCTGGCTCTTGCTTCTGAGAAGAAATGATCAAAAGCATTACTTCCCCCAAAGAAGCATCTTATGTGGAGCTTAGCTGCTACAACTTTATCCTGGAGCATTTGAAATCTATGAGTTTGTAACAACGATAGCACTTCATGATACTTTAAGTTTATAGGCTGAAACCGTATGAAATAGGATCTCACTCAAGATGCAGCGGGCAACTCGTTAGTCATGGTCACTTGATATAATGCCTTTATGCCACAATTGTGTCGAGTCAGAAACATACTGACTCTGAGCCCAGTCACTGGTCAGACCTAGAACAGGCACTTTGGACCAATGGCAATCAGAAATTTACCTTTTTTAAAATTTAGGCATTTTAAATGTAAAAAGGTGCATTTATTGAAATGTTTTGCAATAGAATATACGTTGTATTGCAGAATGAAACATGCATATGCACAGGCTGTAATCTCAGTGTGCTGAGTTGGGATGGCTAACAAAGCCAAATACAAGCAGCCTCTCATCTCTCCATTCACTGCCAACCTTAATGAGGGACTTGGTATCACAGCGATAGATGTGTATAATCAACTCATTTGTTCCAGAACTTGTGTCCGTTAAATCAAAT
The DNA here is from genome assembly GCF_027596085.1 of Anoplopoma fimbria. Lineage (NCBI taxonomy): Eukaryota > Metazoa > Chordata > Actinopteri > Perciformes > Anoplopomatidae > Anoplopoma > Anoplopoma fimbria. The sequence goes on along the minus strand of NC_072456.1, from coordinate 19,369,196 downwards.
ATGTTGCAGAGTTAATATATCAGTGTTTCTATAATTGCTATGATAACATTTCTGTACATTTCCTCAAAAAGTAAGGGGCATAAATTAAGTGCAATCCCAATATAAATCAGTAACAAAAAATAATTACAAGTATTAAGAATCTTTACATGGCCAAAAAAATATTGCATTCATAATTAAGAGATAAAATATACACCAGCAGCAGACAGAATGCAAGAAAATAAACTCAATTCTAGAAGCTTTTTAGCTTATGTCAGCGTAGCTCAAGAAAAACGAGGTTATCAAATGAACAGGTATGGCATCAGGAACCTGTGCGACTATGTGACAGTTTCTATGAGCCGATTAGTTCACTTCTTTGGGACTTTTTTATGGCAGTGGATGGAGTGATTTATAAAGCTGGCCTGATTTGCTTGGTGGTTGTGACTTTATTAATTATTAGCAGGAAAAAAAAGAGAGAAGAGGGCAGTGACTAGTCAGAGTCAGGTGAAGGTGAGGGAGAGGGCGAGGTGCTCACTTTGTCAAAGCTGGCAAATCGGTCAGCTTCCCGTGCGTTGTGACGAGGAGGGGAGGAAGGGGCGAAGGGGTCGGCTAAAGGATCCTTAGCAGGCAGGGATGAGGAGGAGGAGGAGAAGTCTCCCGGAGGCTGTTGGAGGAAGGGCCCTCGTCGCTGGAAGGATTCTGACGACTCCGTCCTGGAGATGGACGATCTCTTACCTGAGGCACAGACAGGCCGACACAAGTGTTAAAACATCCTGTTAGTACATGATGAAAATGACTAATAAGAGCACCACAATTTGCCAACAATTATAGAAAGTACTGACCTGGAGGTGGAGGCGGTGGTCTGGTTGGCGTACCCGTTTTAGGGGGCAGGGCTGGGGGAACATCGGGGCCGGCTGACTGGCTCTCTTCCTGGAACAGGTTCTTATTGTTGACGCCAAACTGGTCAGCACCGTTTGACTGCAACATAACGTTCATACCCAATCAAATACATAGAGTATTATAGTACAGTATATGGTACAGTAAAATGCTCAATAATAATTACAAAGCGCGTTGCTAATTTAGATCAGAGCTGGAATCACAGAAGCCTATTTTGTGATTGGTGAGGACTGTATTCAGGGTGCCATACAGAATCTATGCATATTTGAGGTTTTGCAAAATCACTTCGATTTGAAGGCATCGTTAATCAATTTATAGAGGCAACATTCCAATAATTATGTGTTTATAAAATATGGACGTAGTCTCTGTGACGTCACCCATAGGTTTCTGAAGAGACGTTGTGAAGCTAAAAGTGGGCTTCCTGGCTGTTGCCATATTGGCAGTGAAATAATATAATTTAACCAGGAGAGATATATTTTTTTAAAAATCAGTCCCTGAGCCAGCCTTAAGTGGCCAATTGAGCGACTGCAGTTTTTGGCACTTCCAACACACTCAACAACTCACCCACAGCCTCCCTGAATGTTCTAGTTTGACAGTAGAAACGAGTTTACTGTGTCCCACAATTACCACTTCCGCCAACTTAACAAAATGATATTCTGTGTGTTTCACTACTGAGTCTTTTTCAGCACCGTGTAGGTTTACAGGATATGAACACCACCTCTTGATTACCTTTGTCAAAGCACTGAAATCTGCAAAGCCTCCACCAAACGATTCATTGCCAAACACAGCCGCAAACGGATCTGAAACACACAAGCATATAAAAGTCACTGAGCATATCAAAATGGCAACACTCATATAGACACTGTTATTAGTGTATTTTATAATTTCAACAGCTGCAATGGCCTCTGTCCCCACAGGGTGGCGCTACACCACAAGTCATACCTGGATCTGAGCTGGCGTTTACTGTAGTACCACCTGGAGCGAACGGGTCATTGGATGCTGCAGTGTCCTTCTAAAAAACAGAACATATAGTACTTAGCATATTGTACAATACACTCTGCTGTGGAAGTGAATATCCCTAAACTTAATTTGATTAACTAGAACTATAAAGTGATGAGCATTAAACAAAATAAAACTGCTGCTGATCCATTTCATCACTTTTATCCAGACTTTGATTATCATTAATTATTATCATTCATTTTTTCTTGACTGACTTGTAACACAAAACCTAACTAATTGTTAATACCACGTTCAAACAGTTCCCTTGATAACGCTTTAGATAAGGGAGACATGGCTAAGATAACAGCCTAAACCCAGATATAATGATTAAACAATACTGTATACTACTACAATACTAGAAGCACATAATATGAAAATTTGTGTTAAAAACAAGGCTTCTGTTATTACTTCTTGTCATTTAAATACCTCTGAACCTCATACCTTTTTGCTCAACTGGTTGCAGTTAAAATAATAAGCCTGGGTACCGCCTTGTTTACAAAGATTACTGATTTCAACAAACCTTTTAAAGCATCAAAAAATATTAATGATTGATATTAAAATTGTAATATTCCTTTTATCAAGAATGCATTGGGACCCGGTTGTACAGCAGGACTACTCACCACGGCCAGATCAGAGGAGGGTAGAGAGCAGCTGAAGGGATCCCCCCCGCCGTCCTGAGAACCAAATGGATCCGCCTCCCCGGTGGCATTCATTTTGCCACCAAACGGGTCAGAGCTGGCCATATTGTTTGCTGTGGAGCTGAATGGATCCTTGGCTGCCACAGCTGGATTGGTAGGTTTGGAGGCGAAGGGATCTTGACCTGCTGCTGGTCCAGCTGCTACGTCACTCGGCTTGGTTGCAAACAGGTCTGGTTCTGGGACGCCAGCAGTGGTACCAAACAGATCGGCTGAGCTGGCAGTGAACGGGTCGCCTGAGGCGAAGGGGGCGCCGGAGGCCTGGAAGAAAGAGTCTGCAGCAAAGGGGTCGGACCCTTTGAACGGATCTCCACCAAATGGATCTGGTTTAACAGAAACAGCAGCAGATACAAAGTGTGAACATTTGATAATGTAGGATTGGTTCATGCTTGTCAGATAACACATCAAAAATATATTGATGCATTTTTGGGAATTTGTTTACTGTTTACCGTCATGCACAGATCACTAAGCCAAATTATTTTTATATGTATATATCTTACTTGGCAAAAAAACGTTTCTGATTCTGATCTGATTCTGATGAAAAGGATAAGTTTGCCTGTTAATCACTTTCAAATAGAGATGGAGAACTTACCTGCAACATCTGCTTTTCCAAATGGATCATCTTTGAATGGATCGTCTATAAGGCAAAAAACCCCCAAAAAAACATAAATCTGACTACATTGAGGCTCTGGTACAAAATGTAATCATATTAAAATATAGTTAACCACCTAATTCTGCAAGTTCCGGAAACTAATCTACAATAAATACAATTAAATCTGTAAAACGAATCACTTTGAAGGAGTAGGTCGACTCTTTCCAAACATAGGGAACCTCGGTATCACAACATTTTATTTGTAAGTAACTAAACTTAAGAGGTTAGTAGGGACTCACGGTCAGTAAAGGGGTCCGAATCGAAGAAGTCCATCTCAGGCAGCGAGGGAGGGCTGGTCTGAGGCGGCATAGAGCGAGGGCCGACTTGGGGTGGTAACGAGTTGTTTGGGGCTTCTGGGGACACTGCTGGCTCCTGTTCGCTCTCTGGCTCTGGCGATGCGACCTGTTGAAACAGCAACAGGGCTCTGCTGAATGTTGTGTTTACACTACACATGATTAATGAATCCCTGAAAACCTCAGAGATACATGTTTTGAACCAAGATCTGCAGTGTTAAAAACTAATTTGGCTAAATGATTCAAGTATACCTCAGTAACTCAGGGTCCTTACCTCTGGTGAGCTCTCTTTAGGGGGTTCCTCTGCATCATTTATAAGCTCCGGGGAGACATCGGGTATAGGGCTACTGTGTTCCTGGAGACATTAGAGGACAACACGTCAATGAATAGTGTTACTTAAAGAGACTTAATTAAAAAGAAGTAAAGAAGAGAAGGTCCTATTTTGTGTAATTTTGATGTTTTCACAACAAAAAGAGAAAACAACAGTTGTAGTAGGGAGTCATAGGTAGGCTTTGTACTGGTTTCTCTCCATCTATAAAAAGTACTGATAACTAAGGCAGGTGTATTCATTACCCTTGCCGTGTTCTCCTGTGGCATAGCGAGGGTTGACCGATTATTGTACAGCTCAGAGGAGGCTAGACTAGTATAGAGATCATCCAAGGCATCATGTTTCAACTTTTCCTCCTCTGTAGTCTTTGGACTTTCTTCCTCCTTCTCTTCTTCCTCTTCTCCCACTTTCAATTCTTCGTTCTCTTTCTGATCCGACTGTTCTTTCTGCTGATAGCAGACATCTGATGGATATTCCTCCTTCAGCTCTTTAGGCTGGTCCTCCTGGAAGAGGTCCTGCTGGAAGGGGTCCCCCTGGCGCAGCTCTGCAGTGAAGCCAGTTGATCCGTTGACCATGACAGGAGAGCTGTCCTCCAGGGCTCTTTTCCAGCTAAGCTGGGCGGTTACTGACCTCTCTTCCACCTGAAGGTTGTTCAGTTTCCGCTGAACCTAGGAGAGCACAGAGGTTCAAAGAATAACATGGAGAAAGAAAAATAAATAAAACAGAGCTCCTATTTTCTGCGGAGAAAGCAGACTCATATATATTCACACAAACCAACCTGTGCGACTTGTGTAAAGGAGTCGCGGACAGACTCTTGCAGAGGTGTGAGCTGCTCCTGAGCGGCCTGGACCTTCTCCTGCAGCTTCCTGCTCTCCTCCTGCAGAGCGAGGAGCTCCTCTCGGGCCTGGACCAGCTCCTCCTCAAACTGACATATCTTCTGTTCCTGGTCCTCATGCTCCGTCTGCAGCGATGAAATCTGTGAAGGAGGTTACCATTATGAAAAAGCTTATTCATTTATACAACTGATGTAAGTGGTGGTCAGTCATTTCAGTAGTTACATAGCTTTCCAGTATTGAAATAAATACATTTATTGTAAAGAAAATACTAATAGACCTACCAGATTGGTTTCTTGGTTGGTCTGCTGGCGAATATAAGTCAGTTGCTCCTCCAGAGTTCCTTTTTGTTGGTCCAGCTCGTCCAAGGCATCTTGGACCTTCTGTCGCTGAGACTGGAGCCGCTGCAGCTCCTCGCTCTCCTTCGCCACCTCAACCTGTAAGTCCTGCAGATATCAAGTTAAAAGAGGACAGTTTTTGTGTATTCTTTCACAGGCAAACTTTTGTAGAAAAACAAATAGAACAGCATAGAGATGAAGAGGGAGCTCAAATAACATTGATTATTTAATATATGGATAATTACAACAAGGGTCAACATCCTCTTGTAACGCTTTTGTTTTTCTAATTTTATGCCAGTAATGACATTCCTGAACAATTGTTATCTCTTAGAAATAATAATAATAGAAAAAAAAAGTAGGTTGCATAATTGCATGCATTATATGTCCAAATTGCACATTTGTGTAAGTGCAAGTGGATCTGTGTCTTTAGATGGAAGACGAAAATACTCCATAAAAGATTCTGAAAACTGGGACAGAAACGGAGGCGAGAAGGAGAATAAGATGGAACAAAATGATCTGGCTGAACTCAAATCAGGAATTTATCACCAACTATTGAATGCGTCATAATCACTATTTTTTTTACAGGTCAAGACGCCCGTTTAAACATCTTATACAGACAACTTGCCCAACTTTCATACCCACCAAAAAGATATTTGGTGGTTTTGTGTGCATTATTCCCCTTTTCAAACCTTTGTTTAAATGTAGCTGAGAACTCCTGTTGATTTAGTCTTTCAGTACGGTGCTTCCAGGTGCAAATGCACAGCAAAATTTCACAATGAAGCTTAGGAAAACAATGCCGATTGCAACCGACTTTCAAGTGATGGATGTCAGATATTGACACCATCATGTGAGACCGCCACAAATAAATTCTCCCCCTTGGAGAGGCACTGCAGGGGAAAGTCTTAATTTAGAGTCTGTGCAGTGGTAGTGGTACACATCACAACAACCAAAAGCACACAATATGAGATATCCAGGATATATTTAGAAAACACAATACAATATAAATTGCCAAAAGCACTTGAGGGAACCCTACAGTGCAGCTACGAAGTTCAGCTACATCACAGTTAGACTCCCTTGAGATCCACCCTCGCACTCCAACTGAATTCCTAGAAGCGGAGCAGACTAGCCCTTTAAGCCATCAGCTCCCAAAAATAGAGCCCATCTCTCAGGCTCAGAGCACACACGCCTACACAAGGACACCAGCCTCTCCTCTCTCTCTCTCTGAGAAACATAAACTGTGTTTATGAACAAGCGTCTACACCTGCTGGCCAAATGTATTATTGATCTTCTCCTCCTGTATATATACATCACAGCAAAAGTGAACAACCGCTTTAGCACCTACTGTCTTTTACCGTCTGCTTTGTCTGACCAGGAGTTTTATCAAGCACAAATACAAACATGCTTGCACACATACACCAGCTTTGTTCCAACACTAATCCTTTGAGAGGCACTGATTAAAGAGAAATGAGAGAAAAGCAGTCTTCCTCTTAAAAAATCTAAATGACCTTGTCATATCCATAAATTCCTTTTTTCTCTTTGTGGCCACCGTACTGAGAACAGAGATGAATCACAGACAAACACAGAAAGCGAGACTTTACCTGGACTTCGTTGCTGCGTTGTCTGATGGCCTCCTCCTTCTCCCTGATCTCATCTTCCACAGTGCTCTTCTCCCTGGGGGTCCAGCACAAGAGACAGGAGTATTTAGTCACCAAGGACAAAGCGGGAAGACCCGGTAGTCCAAGCCCACCCAGCCCCATCCAGTTCTCCACTGAGCCCGCTTTAACCTGCCCCTGAACCACCACCACCTCCTCTCCCTGAGCAACCATGGTGTCCTTAAATCACAACTCCACCGTACAGAGAGAGTTGCCTGAACGTCTGCAGCTACAGCAGGCGTGTGTGTGTGTGTGTGTGTGTGTGTGTGTGTGTGTGTGTGTGTGTGTGTGTGTGTGTGCACAGCGCTGTCTGCGTGGTGAGTGTTGTAGAAAGTGAGAATGTGCTTGCTCAGTCAAATGTGTGGGAGATGAGAAGTGAGAGGCAGATGGCTGCCTTTAGGATGGAGGGAGAAAGAAGAAAAGGAGGAGGGACGAGTGATGATGAGCAGACCTACAACATCCATCATTTGCTCTGCCTGTATGTTCATCCTCTCTACTTCACTCTTTCATCCACCCGGCCAGAGAGGAAATGGAAAAGGATGGGGAGAGGAGAAGGGAGGCATATTGACTTGTGTATTCCCGGCAATTAATAAATGGGCATTTTATTTTCCGCTATTACTAAGCATAAGAAGGCTTACCAGAAAACGACTTAGTGCGTTACAGTCAAGGTGCTGATACTGTGTAAGACACCAAAATGTCAGCCCATTTTCGTCTGATGCATTAAACATTATTATTAATCATGACTGACATAAATCATTATAACACGCAGGAAGATAACTGCAATTTTTGATATTAATGAAACCTTAATATAGAGATGTGGGTTCATTTTGCACCAGATTTTGATATCCAACATTGGATTGTGTTGGATTTCATTCACATACCTATCTAATATTTCAACTCAGACTTCTTGAACATTTTAAAAACAACGACACTAAAAGTATTTTATGTATAACAAATTTATATTAAAAAAAAAGGAATCAATGCAAAAATAAGAGGCAAAGGACCGACAACATTAAAAAAAACTTGTTGCAAATATATATCCTGACCGACACTTTATTTTTTATAATATTTGATTAGGAAAGCCTGATATGAAAAAATTATAATGACATTTTCTATTATTGTTTCAGTTCTGAAAACAGTACAAGTATCCTTAGCAAAAGGTAACATTCAATATGCATTATGTGCATTTGTTGTGTAAAAGCAACACAGAGCACAACACTCATTATTCAGAATGTTCAGTAACACATTTGGATGACTGAACAAAAAAACAGGCATCAACCTCAGAAAGCACTTATCTTTGCCTTTCTTTTCAAAACCGACTAAAAATAACAGCAGCTATTTTTATATTCTCCCTCTCCTCTCACATCAAAATGCACAATTCCCTTGATAACAGAACATTCCTCTCCCAGCTAACCTAGAGTCAACTCAAGCTGAGTATCATTCCTATTCTCCTCTTACCCATGATCCTCCTCATCTTGAGCAGAAGGCTGCTGCCACATTTTGAAGCAGTCACAAATATGAATCATCTTGTTTAGCTCCTCTCGATCTGCTGTCTCTCTGAAGCTCTGATCTTCACTTAGTTTCCTTTTCTATCCATCTTGCTTACCTCTACTTCGTTCCTACAACAGCTGTCCAGTGTGTGTTTCTGTGTGTTACTGTGTGTGTGTGTGTGTGTGTGTGTGTGTGTGTGTGTGTGTGTGTGTGTGTGTGTGTGTGTGTGTGTATGTATGTATGTATCGAAAGTTGGGGGGTGGGGTGGAAGGCCAACTTTCTCACTTCTCACTCTCAGCTTTCACGAAAAGGGAAGCTGAACTCCAAAGCAACTGAGACTGTGAAACCCAAATTACATGAAATTTTTTCCACCTAAATTTAAAGTGAACAAGAACAATAGGTAATAAAACACTCATATATACATAATATAACACAGTATTTACCTTTTTTTTGTAATATCAGTTAACATTTCTCTTTGGCTAGATGTTTTAGACCAAGAATATAAAATAGTGAAAATTGTGTATATATGAAGTCTCCTACCACCTCACTGTCAAACAGCAGCTACATAACAGAACTTTAGAGCCATCTGCTGTGTTTGATAGCCTGCAGCAAAAACACAAATGTTTATCTATTTTCTTTGTCTGAGAGAGTGTGAGCGAAATAATCTTGTATACTTGAACCAGTACTGAACTCTTTCACCCAGTGTGGTTTACAGACAACAACTTTAGCTTGTTCCAGATATATAGGATTTATTTGGGCAGCCCAGTTCCCTCAGTTTGTGTGAAACACTGCATCCTGCTGGTCAGTAGAGATAACCGAAAGTCCTGGGTTTTTATCCCGATTAGACATGGACCATGGTTACATTAAATGATTTTTGCCGAAATCTTTTTCCAAGAGTAAATTTCTCACAGCTGGGCCTCATCACACTAAAAATGTATCTTTACGTTTGATAATATTTTATGCACATCACAGTCAAAAACTGTACTTAATAACTGCTTTCATAGCATATCAACTAGTTCAGATGATGGAATTTAATTAGTGCAAACTCGAAACAAGTACAGGCTATCTATAGGCTACATCCTGTCCCCACCTGCTACATAACCTGCATCATTACGACTTCAGTAAGATGGCTTTTACCATTGTTTTTATGATGAAAATTAGAACAAAAGCTTACTTTTGTAGTTCGACAATCTCGTTGCTGAGAGAGTCCAGCTCCTTGATGGCAGAGAAGTCAGCTGCCAGGTTAGCCAGGTTGTTCTGAAGAGGAAGCGAGGAGGGAAGATACCAATGATTAAAGTCATGACTGAAGGTAACACATGGAAAAGACTCCCTTTGTAACACTAGAGAGAACAGTAAAATTACTACTATGTTGATGAAAAATCCTGGATAATTGGAACATGAACATGAGAGGAAATGAACAGAAGAGCAACACTGATGGCTTTACAAATACCACACATGATGCCACTGATGGAAACACAACATGACAGGATTGGGAGGGAGACTGACTAAAGAGTAATGCAACTGGATACTATATTACATAACATTCATTTAGCTGATCAATTTGCATCTACAGACCGGATGTTTTGCTGTCGCTACATCCCAAAATACTAAAAACATTAACTTCTGCTTTATTCAGCTTAACTACTATGCATATGATGATGACCTCAGGGAGGAATACAGATGTCAAATATGGTCTAGTTTTGGTAACAGAAACACAAATGAGTGAGACAAGGCATAAAGATGACAAAGAGAAGCCGCCTGTTCAAAGTAATGAGATGCCCTCGAGTCAGTAAACTATCACACACACTCACTCAGGATCATCCCACTGCATGTGTGAAGAGGATGCAATGTAAAAATGTAAAGACAGGACAAAGAGGTAAAAGCAAAAATGTGTTATACATGTTGGAGAAAAAAAGACACAGCTGCAACCTCAGAAAAAACACAGAGAAGACAGAGAAGGAACAATATCTACAAAGAATTATTGAAAACAAGTCTCAATTTATTCATGTTAGCATGCTAAAATAATAATATAGGAAAAATAAACCTAGTAAACACTTAAAAGAAAACATACTGCCAAAGACCATCAGTCATTATTAATGATGCATCGGTTCAGATTAGGGCTGGGCAATATGGTTAAAATCTTCTATCCCAATATAGGTAATGTCATATCTCAATATCTCTATACATATCATGATGTACCATGTTTTCTGGCAATTCAATAAATAAATAATCCATGTGAAATAACCACATGGTTTATTTACTATTGTGAATTAAATAGTTGACAAATAAAAAGTTCTGATTATTTTCTCAAGTGCAAAATGATTCGATTTTTTGAGAAATCTGAGTATGTGTTTGTTATTATCAATTTAGACAACATAATTGTGTATCACCATATCTCGCTATATAGTTTCATCACAATTGAAAGTCAATCAGAGTGACTCACCTGTTTGATGTTCTGTCTGTCAGAGGGAGGGATCATCTCTGGGGAGAGACTCTGCGGAGGTTCCAGGCCTTTAGTGAGCCTCTGATTGATTAGATGAAGCGCCAGGGCAAACTGCTCTCGGGTCAGTTTCCCGATGTCTCCAATGTCACAAAGCTCCCTGAGAACACAAACAGACACAGGTTACATAAGAGAGTAACGATCTACACCTCAGGCAACGACTATTTTTGACAGCCGGACTGAACGTCATGTTTAGTGATTATTGAAGGACAACACACAGGACAATCTGAACGGGACAGAAGCTAGCCGCGGAAAGATAATAATCCATATAATGTGACGTGTCAGCACGCACTTCAGCGCTGTTATCCTCCTGCACCAATATCAACTAGGATTATTTGTTCAATGTCATTAGATTAATAACCACAGCCACTATCATTTTCTTGTTTCAACCTTTATCAACACTGACAATTTTCCATTCCAATCCTTTGTGAAATTACATTTTTAATCTAATCAACTGTGGGAACAGCATGTGTGATTTAAGATGATTTGTCCAGCTTAATACCAATAAAATGTAGTCCAGCAACTGTAAGTTTGCACGCTGTTTCACTTAAGTGTTACATTACTGTTGCTATTTTCTTCTTTTTTTAAAGGACATATTTTGCATGAAGAGGGATCCCTACTCAGTTTTGTTTTTGGAAAAAAAAAATGCATAAAGATTTCATAAAGACCAAGCAAAAAAGTCTCAAATCTATCTACAAAAATAGCTACAAGGTGAGTGTGTTTAACAGAACTAGGCTTTATATGCTCCTGAAGGAGCTGAACGGGAGTTTTGCTGTCGCTACCTACCAGATACGTGCAAGTGTGGCGGAGGGAAGCCCGGTTTTCAGGAAGATGTCTCTGACTTCAGGTCCAGACACGAGGCCGTCCATGTCCCCATCAGTCTTGCTGAATAGCTCATCATACTTTGCTTTGTCTGCTGTCGACACCACCCACTGCATCGGCAATAAAAAAATATATATGTTTAATTAGCACCATAGCTGCTTCAATATAGAATTTAAAACAACCTAAACTTACAAAATAACGCTAACTCTTAGAACTTACCTTTAGACTCCCACTCGTCTTGTTCTTTTTAAAAAAAACACATTGAACTAACCTTTTTGAAATCATTTTAAATGTTTGTTGTTGCAGCTATGTGACAATCAAAAAAAGAATACACACAAAAGCTTTTCAGGCACTGCATGCACAGGAGAGACGGGTACTATACTCACAGGGGTGGCTGCTGGTGTCGGGACAGGAGCGGGGGCAGGTTTAGGGGGGTGGGGCATGGTCTTAGAGCCAGCGTGGGAGGAGCGACTGTCTTTGACTGAGGGGGGCGAGGGTAACAGGGGCATCACGGGAGGCACCGAGGGTTTTTTCCTCTTGGAGGGTGGAACCAGGGGAGGTGGTAGGGACATGGGAACAGGCTCCCCCTCCAGGGCTCTGTACACCAGATACATGGCCTGGGAAAGGGCAACAAAAATCAATGATGACAGGCAATTACCAATGAAGTTGTTGCTTTAGTTATTGCGTCCTCGCACTTCTTCCACGTGTCTTATTTGTTCCATTGAGGGATACAGAAATGATTTTACCATTGTGTAATAGCTTGCAAGATTGTACTGTAGAATATAAGCATACACATGTATAAAAAGTGTAGAAACATATTCCTAAAATTTTCAGATAGTGAAGACTGGAGCTAGAAAAGCGTGAAATTATTTAGATGCCTGGGGGATCAATGGTGTAATAAAATGAGAGTTTAGAGTTTAATATATAATTTCAAAAACAGCCTAAACTGAAACTAACTAACTATAACTGTATACTTTGTGGTTTATTTCTATTTGTGATATTGGCTCATTGCTTACCACAGAAAATTCATCTCTGTCCAACATGCCGTCTCTGTCGATGTCACTGAGCTCCCACACCTTCAACACAACATAAATACAGACATTATTGCTGAGCATGCATCATTCCAAAACTGTATGATATATAATAACAAGTGACCCTGACTTGCTACTGATTCTCACTTCCTCTCTGAATTTATTTTCTACCCAATTTGTTAATCTACATACTTTTTTTGCATTGTGTTTTCTCATTTTTTCTCATTTAGGCTGTAACATATGGAAACCATTGTGTTATATACAATATCATGTAACAGTCAGTCATATCATATCACAAGGAAGTTTTGATTAGCAAATTTCACTTTTTCTGTTATTAAAAGCATAGTATTTCTCTCTTAAGTTTGGTCTCTTGGCATTCATGATTATTTCTAATCACTTTGTCAATAGATTGAACTACAGTAAAAGTGTCCTGTTTGGTGATCATACCCTGCCGAGGATGTCCACTGGCAGTTTGGAGTTGAGCAGGACAGGCTTGACCTTGTCTCCTGTTAGAATCCCTCCTGCAGGACCCAGGCTGTCGAAGATGGCGTCAAACTTTAACTTCTCCTCAGGCTTGGGAAAAAGAAAACAGATGTAAAATCATTAGAGACAGATGATTCAAACTTGATGTATTCCTGATGCAGCTACTGTAAACAAAAACCCACTCTTAATAAAAGCTTGCATCACAGAGGAAGGATATGGGTGCGTTTCTTTCAAATATGATGCTCAGTTGTCAATTTGTTTAATTAATTGTAAAATCACTAATATACTCTCAAAATATGCATTTTTGTTTTAGTTTTACAGCCAATCTAATTAAATATAAATTATCCAGGTAGAGGGGGCCTCAATAACATTTCAGTAGTAAGTAAGCAGGGCTTAAATTCCCCACCACATGACTATTTTTTTTACATTCGACGACCTTCATTGAGGTCCAGGTGAGTAAATGACATTATGTATTGTACTTGATCACTTTAAAGGTCAATTTAATTTGTTCAAATAACATGCACTGTCTTTTATTAAAATGACCTTAATAAATCAATAAGTATTATTCCTTGAAGAAGGCTACAGTAACATATTTCTAGGAAGTTCAACAAGCAGAAGAGAAATTCAGGTTCATCAGCTGTGAAAATAAATCATCACAACTGTTTGTCGTGTCAAGCAGCACACATGCTGTAAAATGTTATAGGCACCTCTAGTTAATGTTTATGTGCAATTTGTCATATTGAGCAGAATTGATTTATTTGACATTTTACATGAACTCAACAGAAAAGATAAGGCTCTGTGATGAATGGATTCGATATTTTACTGCTATTATATATTCTACAACCACTATATTCTACTGTGGTTCTCTTAGGAGCAAGACAAAAATATCAAGGCACATTACGATGAAACATGGATCACTATCTTACATTAAGACAAAAAGATAATAAACTTGCAAATGCCTCACCTTGACGACCCAGGGAGTGTCAACAGCCCCTCCTCCTGCTAACTGCGGGCTGCTTGTATCATGCTGGAGATAAACAAAACTGAGTTATTCTTCATCTCCTCTAATAAATGCATTATTCCAATGTTCAAATAAAAAAAAAATGAAAAAGAGTTTGTTATGCACAGTAGCAGACTTACAAATTTCGGTGGAGGAACAGCCACATGAAGGCACTTGAGCGCCACCTCCAGGCCATTTTGAGCACAGGCCACCAACCGCAACGCTATGAAGAATTGCTAATGGAGAACAGAGATGTATCATGTGACGTGAAACTAGTGATCAAATCCACGTGATTCACATAAAACAAACAAATCCATCATGATGTGACTCCGCAGTGCATGTATACCTGCTTGTTAAGAGCACCTTTACGTTCAGAGTCTGCCAAATCCCAGACCTATGGAGACGCATACACAGTTGGTACATTTATTACCATCAACATAAACAGCAAAGACAACCAAAGCGTGATGATTCTGCACAGATCAGACTCTTTGCTCACCTTCCCCAAGACCAAGTCAGCCAAGCCAGACCTCTTCAGGAACAGAGCTGCATCGGCTGCCGCCACCCGCCCACTGCCAGACGGATCAACCTGCACACAAACACCAAACACAAACAGCCGGACACATAGTCATTATAGCTTATCCCATCTCAGAAAAAAAACAGTCTGCATCTGCACTGCTGAGAAAGTCAGCTAATGTCTTATTAGCCAAAAGCATTAGTTTGTATTGGAGAAAGAGGGAGGCAAATAAAGAACAAAAGAAAACTGTGAGAATTGCCCTGTGGGATAGCAGTCTCTGAATCAATTAAATCAAATCAAAGCCATTTTCTCAGCAGTCTTTTAGCTCAGTATTGGTTCTGCTAGCAATCTTTCATGAGGCTCACTGTGAGTTCCCCTGACATGTTAGGCAAAGGGAAACATTATTAATTCATGGAGATACTTCCTTTACTGGACACGGAAACCGGAACCCATAGGAGAGAAGAGAGATCACTGCTCACTGCTATGGCACACTACAGTTTATTGAAGCAGCTAAAGCTAGTTTACAAATTAAAGGCGCTCTAAATTACTATATCAAACAATAGTAATTGGCTCAACACTTAATGATATACTGTAGGAATAAAACAATAAACACGGAGCAAACAACACCAAAGTCAAAATAAAACATATTTGTTTTATTTTTGGGAAGATATACTTGCATACCTGCCGATAGTATTTGTCATAAATGGGATTTCCACTGGAGAGCTGTAAAGAAAGGAAAAATCATGAAATACACAAATCTGAGTTTACGGAATGAATTCAACCAGTACTGACTTTTACGATATTTAAATTCACCTTTTAAAACTGTCTGCTCATGAGGCTTCTTTAAGGTTTATGCATATAATTGATCAAATACCCCAAAAATCACCCTTTAAAATAGTCTGTCATAAAATAAACTAATATTTTAAAATGCTTTCTCAATTCTACTGTTTTCTGGCTACAGCAAGAGAGTTATTGATTGAGCCAAGGAAGCTGTCAAAATGGGGAAAAAAAGCCTGATCCATTACAGATGGCCGATGCAGACACACAGACTACAAGCAATATGTTAGATCCAGCTTTATTTTTCATCACCACTAAAACAGCTGCATTATTTGTCAACGGCCCAAAGCATCTGCCGGGGGAAATGAACAGTGGCTTTGATCACTGCTCAGACAACAAGAACAAATGCAAAGTTCTTTTTTGTTCAATATGCCAAAGAAAAGCTCTCGTAAGACATATTTTACCATTAAATAAAGTAATGAAGTCTGTTCTTTTGAGATAAGAGCTGCATTAATAATTGTTTTCCTTTTCAATTAATCTTTCTATTGTTTTTTTAATTAACCGAAAAATCATGAATTATATGAAAAGCCAGAAATTTGAGAAAAAGGTCCGTCACAAGACCAACACTGCAAAACATTCCTAAACCCAGATACATTCAACTAGTAAGTGTTTGGTATGTTTGCTTGATAAATGTGCTTTAAAAAAATCTAACTATTAGCAAACTTGTCTCAGCACTAGCGAGATCCGCCTATGATTATTTGAGAGGGTTACAATTGTATGCTTCCAGGCAAAGATGAGCACATTTTCTGGAGAAATACAAACATGTGTCATACACCATACAGTGAACATCGATGAGTCACAATGATAGAGAGGATTACAAATGAATTGCAAGCAGAGAGAGTAATGACTTCAGGATACAGGCTACCCCTCCCAAGACTACTGAATAGTGATGGTCAGCAGGACAGTTTCAACAGGACGTCACTCCACAGACAACAGCTAATTTTACCTTCCGTTATATCCTCTCTAAACACCTCCCTTTCCGGTGTTAACACGACTGTCCACTGCTGGGCAAGACAGCAAAAATAATCAGCATTTCCTTCTCCATATAGCTGAAACTGACAATTTGTTGTTGTGCTTTTAAAGCAACAGGTGCAGCAATGGAGGACAGGAGTGGACAGTAACCGTCTGAGCTGTGACTTAACTGGGGAGTGGCTATTCAACCGGTGATTAAAACTGTCATCATCTTTCCACCACAGAGGAACAAATTGACATGCAAAATCATTCCATAATGTAAAACAAGAGTATAGCAAAGATCTGTCAGTCTTTCTTACAGTCTTGCCCAAATAGCTTGGGCACGGACGAAAACTTGAAAACACACAGCTTGTGATTAGCAATGTTATCTGTCTGCTTTGCCAACTGCCAATTTAAAGCGAGATATCTGTGTTCACACACACACTCATCGTACTCTGGCCAACGCAACTTATTTTCTCTGACACACAATAGTGTGCCTGGAACTGTTGGCGACTGTAAACACTGTGGTCATTGTACTGATGACTCTTTAATTGAGCATTGAAAAAAAAAAAAAAAACAGCCCTCAATCATTCCCCAGACAGCCCGTACAAAAGTGGAGCAGATAGCGAGATACATTTCAGAGCAGGAATTGACCAACAGTCTAGTTTGTTCTAGAAATTTCAATTCCCTAATTCACCCTTGAAAATGAAAACACACTAATGTCACAAGTAACACCGGAAAGTAAGTCAGTGTGAGAATGATCAGGCTGTAACGCTGACAGCACACTTTAAAACAAGCATTACTGCCTGACATGAAGTTTCACAACACAGATGTACAAGCACAGGGTTTATGAACTCATCTGTGCGAGATCATAATGTCAAAGCTGTTGTTGAAGTGACAGTGGCTCAGGTAACAAGTCTGGGACTGTAACCTACTTATTACACCTGTATGCAAAATAACTCATTTAATATATTTCTGCACAAGTTGCATCACTTAACTTGGCAAGCAGCAGTCTGAGATTTTGTGACAGAAATGCTGACTGGTGGCTACTCAAGTTCACTTCCTCTTACTTAGTTGCAAAACAACTGTTAAACATTTTTGCAACAGTTCACGTTGTCCACTTCATAAAAAGGTCATGGAGAGAAACCACCAGCCCGGACAGTGAGGCGTGTTTACCTCCAACAACAGCAATAAACAGGCTGGTTATCCAGCCCAAACACAGATGAATCATTAAGAACAACATGCAATGAATGTACCTTCACGTGTTTGTTTTGTTTGTAAAACAGTGTTAGCAGAGGCTCCACTAGCACAGATATGACAGTAATATAGTACACATGACTACCTCGTATTATCATCTATTTGAACTAGCCTGCAGCAGAAACGAGTCAGCACAAAACATGATAACATGAGGCCGAGTAACGGCACACAGCTCGTCCCAAGTCTGACAAAAGCGGCTCTGAAACAGCGCAACACTGCACACAAACTAGCTGTGAGCTAACAGGCTAGCTAGCTAGCTACGCCCTTACGCAGTCCCCGAAGAGATCAGGCAGAAACTTTTCCCAGTCACAGCGGCTCTGAACTTCTCCAAAGAGAGACGAGGCTCGAGGTGAGCTCGCGTTTCTCTCCACTTATGTCCTCTAATATTCACGAAATGTCCCCGAGCGGAGCAGACAAGCGGACACGAGACGTTTGCTGTGGTTATATGTGAGTTGTGAGTCAGTGTTACCTGAGTGAGAGACAGAGTGGCAGCCATAGTGTTTCTGTTTCCCACTGCTTTCATTCTGCGCTGCTGCCAGACACAGACTGAGGCCGCTGGGAAAACCCGGCACCGGATCTCACGGACGGGAAGGAGTTCACGCACTAGGACCGGAATGCAGACTTTTACTCATAATAATGATAATAATAATAATAACTTTATTTATATAGCACCTTTTTAAAAAAAAAACAAGGTTTACAAAGCAGCAAAACAGTGCAATAGATGAAACATTAAAAAACAATCGTTAGGATAAAACTAAACTAAGGGATACAATGAAATAATCAAGTGATAATCAAATAAACAGACAAAATGAATAAAATCAAGTGGAATAGGTTCACATAAAATAGTAAACGAATATAAGATAAAATAGTAAATTCAATTAAAACGAAATATTAAAACGACGACATCACATAAAAGCCATTCGTGCATATGTATCATGTGTTATCCCAGGAGAAAAACTATATATATATGTACAGTACCAGTCAAAAGTTTGGACACACCTTCTCATTCAACTACTTTGAAGAATGTAAAATATAAAACATTCTGGTTTGTTGAGCATTTGTTTGTTTACCACATAATTCCATTCAATTTTTAAATAAAGAAAAACCATTGAATGAGAAGGTGTGTCCACATTTTTGACTGGTACTGTATAAAGCAGAGAGCTCTACAGTAACAGAAGAAACACAACAGTCAGAGCCAAAGTCTGTCCAATGCAATGTTTTTAATTCTTTTCTGCATTTTTTTTATATTTCATGTGATAATTTGCATTAAATAATAATAATCTCGGAGATTTTCATCCAAATAAATGTCTGTTGTACATTTCGTTGTACTCTGTGCAATGACAATAAAGTTGAATCTAATCTAATCTAATCTATTGTATGTGTTGTCAATGACCCCAATCGCACTGGCAAAAATGTTAAAATACACAATTACAAGTAAAAGTCCTGCATTCAAATTACATAAGTATGCTAAAATACCCTTTTCACATGTTTACTATTATATTATTATTACAACCAGTAGATGGAGCTAATTTTAACACCTTTCCATACTATTGGGTAGTTTAATCTATTCATAATGTCAGATAATGTGCTGTGTTACATAAAATCTGATTCTGCAAAGTAACAAGTAACTAAAGCAGTCAGATAAATGTAAAAAGTCCAATTCCCTCTGAAATGTTGTGGAGTAACAATATAAAGTAGCAAAAAATGAAAATACACAAGTACCTACAAAAGTATCTGCCAATTCTTTTTATGTACTTGGTTACTCTCCACCACCGTTATAAAGCTACTATCAATCAGTTTAAGGAACAGTAAACATATGTAAATGTCGTACAGGCCTGTTCTTTCTATGTAAAGTTATGTGTTCAAAATAAAGCCACTACGATAACAAAATTGAGGAAGACGTCTGCTTATTTTCCACTGGTTGATTTTATTGGACAGAACACCTGTCTTTGTTTTTTTTAAACACAGCAACATGGAAATCTTCCCACTTCAATTACTACCATTAGTACAAAATGTGTCTTTTACAAAAGGATCATCTCTCAGACTGTTTGGGACAGTGCGTTGGGGGACAGCAGTGCAGAGGTATCAGCATCAAAATATGAGGAAAACTGGTTGTGTACACCTACTATGAGTAAACCTAAAGTGAACATGTACCAACTGAACGTAAGCTTACCTGCTACTGGAGTGCTCTCAATGTACATCTGAGTTTGAGCACACTTTATTTAGACACACAAGACTACAGAATATGCATTGAAGTGAAAAAAAGTGTTAACTATACAGTACAAAACTATGCAAGGGATTTTACCTTAAAGCACCCTGTATTCCCATCCTATGGACGACGGCTTTTTTCAACAGGTTGTCAGATATGTTGTGTCAGTCCTGATGCACCATGCCATTAACCCTTGTTCAAATCAAGACATTTAAATAAAAGCAGGTAAAATAACCTTTGTACAGATGTCTAACCCTTTCGAATTGTTTGAGATTGACAAAGCTTTTTAAAGGGGGCCATGAGACATGAGTGACATGTTTGATTGCAAAAGATTAAAAAAAACAAAAAAACATGTGACACAGATTAATAAAACTAACACATGAGGTAAACAGAACATGTTCATGGTATCACCAACATACCAAATATAGCTTTTCATGTCACCACAACATTATACTTCATAAAAACCCAGATTTTTTTAAGAACCCAAATTATACATATTTTCCTATGGGCGAAACAATTTAGCTGATTGATTTGATTTCCTGGCTTGACATTCGTGACGTCGTCCTTCTTTCTATTACTATTCCTTGTTTAATAATAATAATAATAACAATAGTAGTAGTAGTAGTAGTAGTAGCACATAGAAACGGGAAATAGAACAATAATTGCCCTTTTTTTCACCTACTCCCTTGCTTTGTAAACAAACAAATGGAAAACCCCATCCCACCCAACCCCACCCCAGGGTGTCAGTCATGAGGGTCTATCATCTTTTCAGTCTCCAGCCTGGTTCCAATGGCTCATTGACACAGACAGTTAAGTTCCTGCATGGAGTTTATAACTCGTCCTTGAGTTTAGAGTCTGTTCCTTCATCGTCCTCTTCTTCCTCCTCCTGCTCTTCCCCTTCCTCCTCTTCCTCTTCTTCATCTCCTTCCTCCTCCTCCTCCTCCTCCTCATCCTTCTCCTCTTCCTCCTTTGCCTCCTCTCCCCTCTGCTTGTCATCTTCCTCACGTTTCTTTCTCTCCTCCTCCTCTTGACTTTCCTTCATCTTTTTCTCTGCGTCCTGGAGAGGATTCACGTGACGACAACAGATTAAAAAGTGATCATTTCTTCAAATAGGGATATTACACCACACAATACCCAAATGCATAAGCAGGATACAAGCATGGCTTAAGATAAACGTTTTGGGCTCACCTTAGTTGTACCCCATGTGTCGTTGCCGACTTCCTCGGCCAGGTTTGGGTCGTTGGTGATCAGGAAGTTATCGAAGATGGTACCAGACTTGACCTAAATCAAAAAGAAGTCCACATTTCACTGTCAGGTGCTTCATGCAAACAAAGACACAAATTTCACCTTTCACAAATATTGCGTCTTGTGTGATTATAAAACAGCAGTAAGCCATATTGTGATTTCAATAACATTTTGATTAATTGTGCAGCTGTCTAGATAAGACATTCAGCTGCAGTATGTTCTTACCTGCCACAAGTCGAGTCCAATCACGCCGATGCTGTCGTATTTATAGATCTCAGAATCGGCAGTGTACTCCGGGTTGTCAATCTCAGGGTGGGTCCACTTGCCCTTGTAGGCCGGATTGATGATCTCTCTGGGCTTCCACTCACCCTATAAACACGAACACAGAGTGGTTTATGTCAGAGGAATCACAAAAGCAAAATACATCTGCATTAAGATTGGATTGATTGATTGGAATGAATAATAAATAAATAATAAAATCAAAATCAAGCTTTATAGGTGTTGAAACAGGCTGTAGCCAAAATCACATCTTTATTTACTTATACTTCACTTGCAGATTGGGTAAGTGTAATTTTCATATCTATTGAACACTGAAAAATTGCAGGGTAGTGTACTTGCTCTGGAAAATATTTTTTTTGTTACACTGCGCGAATCTTTTAAGAAACTTTATACTGAGATATTATATGGTGTAAATATAGAGTATTAGGTTATTAGCCGTCAAAGAGTTATTTTGGACACAGCAGTAGTGTACCTATTGACTGAACAATATATATTAAGCGTTAACATTTTTTTGGTGTTACCTTGTATTCAGGGTTTGCAACCATAGGCGGCTCCCACTCTCCGTCCATCTCTTCATCCCAGTCATCAGGCTTCTTAGCATCGGGATCTGGGATGTTCTCTGGTTTGTCCCAGTCCTACCAAAGACATACAGGTGAAGACATAAAAAAATCTTTAAAACAACATATGGTTTCATACAAATGAAGCAAATGCTGCAAAAATCAAATATCTATCAGTGGGAGAAAAAATGTCCCCAAAAGAATTATGAGGAATACCTCTGGTTTGTTATCGTCAGGGTCGGGGATATTCTCCCGGTCATCCCAGTCCTCTGGCTTTTTGGCTTCAGGGTCCTTCATTTTCTTGGGAGGCAGGAAGTCCCAGTCATCCTCCAGATTGCCGGACTCAACCTTCTTATTGTCAATCTTTACCTCGTAAGTGTTGTCAGGGTTGACAATCAGTGTGTACAAGTGGGTGTACTCATCATCCTGTAAGGTGTAAAACAATTGTTATTCTGTTTGTTATATATTCATGACTGATTTACATGTAAAACTTTAGAATGTGATACAAAATGCTAATGAATGGAACAAACTTTTGGCGCAATGTCTTAATGCAACAGCAAATTAAATTTTTCCCAAGTAAATGTATAAACAAAGAACCATTTATTGATACCTCACCTTGCATCTGATGTCCTTGTTGATCAGATGGTTCTTGCCTTGGTAGTTGAAGATAACATGTACCTTCTTTGTGCCGGGGCCACAAATGTCGGGACCTGAACAAGCAGTCAAAGAAATAAGTAAAAATGTGGAATCAAATCCTTCAGAGTAAACCTAGCCAACCCTTAGGGGTTAGGGGAAAAGGAATATCTTAAAGCCATCTTAAATGAAAAATAACATTCAGTACAATTTGCAAGACAAAAACTCTAGGCAGTGGGGTGTTTATTTGAAGCCTATGTATCTGTTTGTACAACAAAACTAAGAGCTGTCAAAGTTTTTTTTGTGAAACATAATGAGAAGAAAAATGCCACCAGCGAAGATCTTCCAAAATTGTCAAGGTGACTTATGGATGACTTGTACTGTTCACTGAAAGAATAAACAAAAGAGCCCGAGTCCTTTGGTCCACTGTTGAAACTATCCACACTCACCGAACATGATGTTGTAGACGGAGTCTCCGTGCATGTCCTCCTGGTTGAGGCCAGAGGGGAACAGTTTAATGTAGCCTCCACCACAGTCAATGCTCTGCTCATGTTTCACAGTGAACTGGATGACTAGAGGCTCGTCCTGGTTGCTGAAGTCATCAAAACGGTACGATGACGCGTAGAAGCGGGCGTCCTGGCTCGTCTGCAGACCTGTGGCGACAAAAAAGAAAATCTTATTGCATTAAGGGAAGATCCAGCATTAAGTTTAAATCACCAACGTGGATTTGATCATATTATTCTGATCATCTTGAATGACTGAATTTCAACAAGTCAACAGCAGAGAGACAGCCTGCTGTGATGATGTCATGTCGAGAGGCAAGTCCTGGAACAGCTCCACAAAGAGCGAATAATGGAACAACTCTGAGACACTCTGACAGCACCCAGTGTGATTTCAGCGGGATGCAAGGCCATTTTCGGATTCACTGCTAGAAGCCCTACATTCAGAGTAATCTCATTTTGGTAGAATATCCAAAACAATAATTACATACTGTGTGAGCACACAGACTCACTCACTAGTTCAGTGTCATATGGTCTAGTACATCTAGTCACTCACTTCCAGCTCTAATCTCCAGGTCAGGGAGATAGAGTTGCATTGTAGATTTAGATTTTAATTAATATTAATCAAAATTAATATTTCCACTATCAATTGTCAGTAACAACTAAGGAATAAATGGTCCTTTAAAAACCACAATAAAACTTAATTGAATCCCGCCATATCCTTGTCAGTCTTAATCAAATATCTCACTAAACCTCAACACGGTACGCAGACAAACAGGATACACACCCTCAGTCTATAAAACACACCCAGAACAATGTGGGCGTTAACCATCTTGCACAGATCCACAGTGGGTGCAATCAAGGTCTCCACTCACCTTTGTCTTTCTCTGCATCTCCGTAGAACTTCCCTGCTGTCAGGACCAGCTTGCCGTAGTCTGTCTTGTGCTTGGATTCCATCCAGCGACTATTCCAGACATCTGCACAAACAATGGTAGGTTCAGCTGCACAGCAGTCACTGTTAACACACTCACACGTTCCTGAGCTAACACTGATGATGCATCAGTGCAGGTGCACTAGGAATGTGCTTTGCTGCAGGGACATGCTTAAGTGACTGCCTTCACTATCTACACCTATTGTTTTGCTGTGAGGCTGGTGATGAGAGAAAAAGTCAGATAGGTAAAGAAGGGTAACAGTGAGTGACCATGGGAGAGATGTGCAGGAGGGGGATGGGGGAGGCAGACAGGGTTTGATGATGGCTGTGGGGGGGTAAAATGGAGAGGAGGAAGAGGAAGGGAGGGGAGACAGGTCAAAAGATGAATGGTGTCAATGTAAATTGGACTAAATGCATCTCAAACCGAACAGAAGCAGACACACATAAATGGTCATATATAAAAAAAATCAAAAAAAAAATCCTTCCAACGTCCTAACATATAGAATAACCATCACACATGCACTGATTTAAAATGGTTTATATTTATAACTAGGTTCAACAAATCTCAGCTAAACAAATGCATGATGTTGCATTAGATACAGTCAAACACAAAAAGGACCTCACCCCCATCTTCAAATTGCTCTCGCATATACACAGTGGACTCGGCCAGTGCATATGCGGCCGACACGGCCATCAAAAGCAGCGACAGAGCTGTCATTGTGACGAGCTGAAGCACCCGGCGAGTACAAATAAAACGACTATGATTACAAATGAATATATATAATCTGTCTATGCGATAGAGCGGGCGTTGTTCGTCGGTCCAGTCTCTATTACAGTATGGTTACAGTGAAAACCGCTGAGACGATGCCGCTGCTCTCCTCTTGGCTCGGAACAGATGTCTGAATCTGATTGGACGAAGGCTTTGAACCTCAATAAGGAAGCATTACTCATTTTGGCCAATCAGAAGGGAGGAAATCTGGATGGATAATTGCTGTAGCCAATGGGAGCAGACCACGCGTTTGCTTGATACACACCCAAGGAAGGAGTGATGCGCCGTAAGTGAATCATATATTTGTATGGATTCACGGGTTAAAGCAATGTTAAATCAGTTATACAAGATTTTAAATGCATTGGAAGTCAGAGAAAATGTTATAAATCGACACATACTGCCTTGAAAAAAATAAATGTGCATTCTCATATGTTGAAAACCTTTCAGATCTTGATTTGTGTGTTTTTTATTTTTACCACCTTGCATATATGTTCTTGCACTATTTAAAGAAATAGGTAGATGGTAGGCAATTTGGACACATATATCATTCAGGTTGGTTAAGTTTATTCGACAAATGCATCCCTTAAATAATTGCAATGATGAAACTTCTGTTGGTTTACTGCAGATGTTTATTTTCACAAAACCATATCTGACATTTCTTTTCATGTTCTTCTTGTGCAGTGACCCTGAGCTTTGGCACCAAAAGCACTAAAGCAGACAACCTGTGTGAGAGTATGTGAAAGTGAATGCATGAGTGGAAGTGTTAAAGCAAGTCAGTTAATAAAATATATTTGTTAACTATGCCCAAAATTAACAGTAGTATATTATGTAATGATAAAAAAAAGACATGTGAAACACTAGTAACCGACACTGAAAAGTATATTAAAAGCACTGTTGATAAACATATTTACATAAAGAAAAAAACCCTCAAACTTTCAATAGATTCATTGCTTTTGTGTACTTCCACATTTTCAGTAACAATTTCCAGTAACATTTGCATCACAGTACCATGTAAGTTAGCTGTTACACATCAACACCGTTCACACTACAGTGCCATTTAATATTTACTTATACCTTACATTTCCCAACAAATGTATATTCAAACAACTCAAAATGTTTAACTATGGCACAACTGAAGTTAATAAATAATCAGTGCTAATTTTAGCACAATATCTGACAGGCATAAACCAACACATGAAGTATGAACTTAAACTTAAAATACAGTGCAACTAAGACTTTGGCCAAGGTGAACGGACATAAATAGTGAGACTAAAAGTGGATCAGGACCTCTCCATGAGATACATTGCAAAACCATTACTACTCGTCTTGATACTGTGAGGATTCAAACCGGGCAGGTGAAGAAGAGCAGCCACATTGCACACGATGAACGTCTGGCATTACTCATGTCTGCAGGATGAGTCGAGCTGCTTTCCCCCTTTTATGCTGGATCAGTCCTGCTGTCTGGCCTTCTCTGAGGGACCTGGACAGACACGTGTTGTATCTGTGGGGGGGGAGAGTACGTAGAGCAGAGCAGAGAGGACACATCTCCTCTGTGGCTCTGTACGCAGATGGGCTGGTAAATCAATCTCACCCCTCCTCCAGGTCTCTCTGTCTGTCTGTCTGTCTCCCCTTCTAAGGGAGAAAGAAGTTGATCCGCTGGGGGATTGACTTGCATCCCTGAGCTGAGAACAGTCTCTCCTCTTTGGGAACATACAGCATCGCCTTGGCCACCTCATCCAGCGTAGCTTCATCTGCCTCCAGCCCTCGTGCTGTGTAGGCGTCCCGTGCACAGAGCTTGACATGGCGGTACTCCAGAGGCAGGAACGGCACGAAGAAGTCGATCAAGTGGCCGGACATCAGCTCACTCTGAGCGAACCCACCTGGGAAAGAGCTCCGTGCTTAGAAATATCCAAACACAATTAAAGCTCCATCAATCAATGTTTTGTATTAATGTGAGAGGGCTGCTTATCACTGATCCCCGACAAGTATCAATCACTCCAGTCTGCAGCTATATACTTGTTTTTAAACTGATTATCCTGTGTCAGTTGAGTAACTTAAACTATCACCCACCAACACGTCACATAGAAAAAGGTTTGCAGCTAACACGGTAACACAAAAATGCTTCACTTCCTGCCCAGGGTGAAATGGCAGAGAGCTGAAGTTAAAAGTCAAACCACTGCTGAGGAGAGCTGAATGTCTGGAACCCAGCTGAGAGAGCTTACCATGGGACTCCATAGTTTCAGCTCGTAGCCGATGCTCCAGGTCTTCCATACCGATGTCCTCTCGATTTTGACCGGAGTGCCAGAAGTCCAGCGCTACATCATTGATCGTAGCTCCACCAATATTACTGTAGAGACAACAGGCAAGTAGAAAAAACATGATGGAAAAACTATGAGTTTATTGACGTTTATGGAGGATTTGATTTTTCTGGTTTTGTTCGCTGCATCAGTGCAGTGATCACAGTATCACAGATAAGGGTTGGCAAATAATGAAACTTTTTGTTTGCATACCCTCTTAAAATACAACTTCATACTTAAAGGGTCAGTGATTCGGATTTGGGGGGATTTATTAGCAGAAATGTAATATAATATTAATAACTATGTTTTCATTTATGTATAAACTTTACCTAAGCTTAGAGAATGAGATCTGAAAAATAATTCTACATGATTATTTAACATGTGATATTGCATATGTTACCATAGTGTTTTAGTGATCCAAGGCCTCTCCTACATTGTGAACTAAAAAATGCATTTCTATATTAGACTGAACAGATTATCCGTCGGCAGAAATCGGACATGAGTAATTGAAAACATGAAAAATCCATAAAGGGGGCTAATGGCGACAAGAGAAGGAACATCCTTCATCGCAGGTGAGCTGCCAGAACACCAGGGACGGAGGTGCAATACATCCTGAGTTTTTTGACCGAGCTTCAACAGACAGGATGTGCCCGATATATAAACCAACCTGAGGAAGAGGAAGATGGCTCTGCGGTAGCTGACTCCATCTACGTTGTCATAGTGATCCATGTAGGGTTTGATGGCATCGATGAGGCCCGGGTGAAGCTTCTCGGCCTCGTCGAAGATGAAGAGAGTCTGAGGGCAGCGCAACACCATGTCCCGGATCGCCTCTCTCAACTGGCCCTGAAACCAGAGAGGAAAGCCGAACCACAATGACTGTTAAGGTTTTGAATCGAATACAACGTCCAGTTTAAGTGAAAGTAAAAAAAAATAATAATCTAACTTTAAGGGAAATTTGAGATTCAGACTTATGTATTTACGATCATATATACTTATATGTGAGTTATTCAAGGGGCTGAATACAAAATTCAGAGCATATCTATTGCCTGGCAGTGAAAGACACATTTTCCACTGCTTTAGTCATGAGGTACAAAAGGTAATTTAAATGTTTTATGATTTTTTTTTCTATCATTAACCACCTAATTCTTCTTTATAAGGGAGAACTTGTCGGGTCACATAGCAGAAATGTCCACACGGGCAGATTCTGCAGACTAGTTCAGGGTTTAAAGGTTATCCTGCGTACTATACCCTGTGTACAGACATTATTTTGAAATCTAATGAAGTGATTGTGTAAAAATGTGTGTAGAAGGGACCTAGTTGGCTCCTGCGACCTGCTTGGACAAACACCAGGTTCCAAATCGCCAACCTTGTCAGTACTACAAATGTTTGATTTGAAGCATCAGTCCAGACTGTGATCGTTGTCATTGATACACTGAATTACAACACGCAGACTAAACCTCTGACTAAGCAAGCAGGGGTCCCAAGAACACTGCCAGCATGCCAAACTCTGTGCCAAGTGTCACCTTGTACGTGTCCACCAGCCGGGCATGTGGGAAGTGGAACGGTGCGATGAACA
This sequence comes from Anoplopoma fimbria, assembly GCF_027596085.1. NCBI lineage: Eukaryota > Metazoa > Chordata > Actinopteri > Perciformes > Anoplopomatidae > Anoplopoma > Anoplopoma fimbria. The sequence continues at coordinate 19,340,651 of NC_072456.1, read as the reverse complement.
GTCGGACACACTCGCTCTTCACCCCGTCACGATACAGGTTATCGGCGATGATCCGGGCCACAAAGTTCTTGCCGGTGCCAGACCAGCCGTGGAAGGAGAGAGTCAGGGGCTTGTTGGACTCTGGGTTGTTGATGAAACCCTGGATGGCTTTCAGAACCACAGACTGAACCAGGTGCTGCCCGTGGAGCTTTGTCTGAAGGTCCCTTGCCAGACCTGCATGTTTGCACAGGAGAGTGTAAAAATGGCTGTACCTGATAGAGAATTAACCCTAGTGGTGTTACAGTGCTATTAAATTTAAGGTGGGGGGGGTTCTACAAAGCGCAGCAGTGATTTCATGTATCTCAGTCCTCATCTGCATGAACATCTCTTAGCATGCTTCTGCAGTTAAGCCAAGATATTCACTGGTATTACCACTAATGTTTCAACTGAAGTATTTGTCAGACAATATTTTGTGAGAATTCTCAATGTGTTTTATTTATTGTCAAAGGGCAATGATGGCATGAAACTAAATTATTTAACTATGCAGTAGAACAGCTTCTAAACTTGCTGACCTCTTATGGGTGAAACAGGACCACTAAAGAGCAAGGTATTCTGAATCCTTTCTGCAAAAAGTAGCTTTTACTCACTTTCCTAAATGTCTACAAAAAAAGGCATTTAAATGCCACAATAAAAACATTTTGTTTGTTCTCAGGATGGAAAAGGCTCTCAAACAGAATTAAACCTATTTATTGTCAGAGAGCCTTATCTGTATATCAAAATCAGTCCCACCATTTCAACCTTATAGCTACTGTATGGACATGGCTCATATTTACCTAAAAATATATTTTAATGTAAATGTTTATTGCCATTGAAAGAGGAAAATTTGCTGCCGTTTATATTGTATAAAGTTAATATGAAGTTGCAGAATCAAAAGTAATAATATTAAAGCAACTTGTATTACTGATATCATTGTTAGATAAACTTTCAGAAGCTGTATATGTAACATTGAAAACGACAAGCTGTATATCTATAGCTATAATAAAACAGATTAAGATTAAAGGCACCATGTCCAATGATCTTTATGCAATCTGCAACAGTACACATTGAGCTACTAACCCTGTTGTAAAAACACTGAAATAAAGACAAATCTATACATAGAGTACATGTGATTTACACTAATGTTTACACATGCACCCAGCTGGAGAGAGATACCTGTGATGTTGTTGGTCATCCTGCAGTCTCCGGATTCACAGCACTGGCCCAGACTACAGTACCACTGATGCATCAGGCTCGTGTAGTCCTGAGAAATAGCTGCCCAGACGTCCCTGGAAGGAACTGCACACACCATCTCAGTCATATATCAGAAATAATGAGTCAGGATAATCAATTGCTTGCATCAAGTGGAATGTGGCGCGCCTTCCGGATATATCTCCATTTGTGGTAAATGTGGCAAAGCATTAGATAAACAGCTTGTGATGATAAAATAATTGTCCCTTTACCTTGCTGTGTAGCATCGTCCTGGTTGGGCTGACACTCCCCCTCCCATATATTGCAATAAATGTAATTAAAATAGTAAGTAGAAACATTGGAAATGCTGTCGAGCTTAAAGAAGTCGGCCTCTGCGGACAGAGCGCAGAGCGCCGGCAGCAACCAGCGCAACAACATCGGGGATGAGGAAGGTCCGGGCCGGCCGAGAGCAGACTGAACACCGCTCTGCCGTCCTCTCCGCTTTATCCAAACACTGCCTTTCACCGTCGGCCTGCACGGACAACATCTACCCCTCTCCCCGTATGGGAGGTGTATGAACAGCGCATGCGTGCACCGAAGCTCCGCCCCATCCAAGGGAAGCACTAGTCTGCCTCAGGAGCATTAATACAATTTACACTTATAACAAGTTCATAATTTAAGCTCCTGTCTTAATGCATGGAGTATAATATGACAACCTAGTATATGTTATGGTCCCAGAAATATTAATTGGCAAAGGAGGCCAACTACATCATTTCCGGTAAAGGGAAACGTCACTTCCTTAAATAAACCCTGTTCATTACATGCCAGTATTAAGAGATGTGGACATGACTCAAAATGGCTTACTTTTATTGTTGCAGATTACTTTCAGAAGGAGAAAACACACGAACAAGCATTTCTTTTGATCATTTATTGCCACATATACAGTTTCTTTAGATTGACAGGTTTGCTGCTGGCTCTCCGGTCATCATAGAGGGCTGCACGGCTTCATTCTGAGGGAAAAAAGATTTCTCATTAAAATAAAGTGGAGAAAACAGCGACACTAAACAGGGTTTTGGACCACACAGCCTCAGAAATATATGGAACGGTAGGGGTATAATCATGGGATATCATTTGGCAGAATCTTTTCATCACAGGTAGTGGGTAGTTTATGGTAAAATATAATGAGGACATGTTTCTAGATTTAATAAAAATGCTTACCATGGTCACTCTGACAGAGCCAGCTATCCTAGAGGACAGGAAAATAAAAGAATGTCATTATAAGTCAATGACTGGTTGAATAGAAGTGAATTCACTGGGTTACTCAGTAACAGAAATTATCCACATTGAAGTTCAGGTTCTCATTAAAATAAAGTAGAGGAAACAGCGACACTAAACGCATGTTTATGGACCACACAGCCTCAGAAATATATGGAACGGTAGGAGTATAATCATGAGATATCATTTGGCAGAATCTTTTCATCACAGGTAGTGGTTAGTTTATGGTAACTAATATAATGAGGACATGTTTTCTAGATTTACAAATTAAAATGCTTACCATGGTCACTCTGACAGATCCAGCTTTCCTAGAGGATGGGAAAATAAAAGAACCTCATTATAAGTCAATGACTGGTTGATTAAGAGTTAATTCACTGGGTTACTCAGTAACAGAAATTATCCACATTGAAGTTCAGGTCAGACATTTGTTAAAACATCACTGAACCCAAGTCACTAAATGTCATCTTGTGGGAGGATTTTTATTCTCACCTCAGTGGATCTTGTCTTTTCAAACCAGCCTCCAAAGTCAATGATCATAACCTGGAGAGGTGTCACATCTTGTCCTCACGACAGTCACAACTGGACTCTACCTGCAAGGAGAACAACTTTGTGTAAATGAATGTGAATAAAAAGTTCAGTTCTTATCCTAGAAAATATTCAGATCAGATTAAATTAGAACTTCCTCAACTGGATCAGAGACCTGATTCATAGTCATCATATCTGAATGATATTAGCTGCAGAGCACCATTCTGACATGACACTTACCATCAGAGGGCTGTGAAGATTCTCCAACAGCAAAGTTTTACATATCTGGATGGGATGAGAAGAGATTCTTTATTACCTTTTAGATTTAACACCTCAGGGCTAAATTACAATTGCATCTGATACATCAGCTAGGAGCGAAAGACAATAGATGAATCTTCATGGTTTAATCTGCTGAACTATGCTGTCATCATTGTATCAGGCATCATTGGCACCTTAACCCAGCAACCATTATGACATGTCATTGCAGGGGCTTATTTATTTAAACCACCAGCAGTGTTTATTACCAAACAACTAGTCAAAATGGCTGCTGTGGAAAAGTGCCGTTTAAGGATCCTTGTACTTTAGCCTTTCAACTCACCTTCACTTGGCCTTTTGGACTGCTGGTGTTGTTCCTAAAAATTGAGAGAATTTACATTATAATAAAGCCATGTAGAAATCAAGTGGCCTCAATGGTTGTCAAGGCCAACACATCAGCTAGGAGCGAAAGACAATCGGGAAATCTTCATGGTTTAATCTGCTGAACTATGCTGTCATCATTGTATCAGACCAGTTTTTTTATTATCAAGTGTACTTTAACACAAAATACTCACCATTAACTGATCGAAGTAATGTCAAGCTGGAGCCAAGTACTGAGGACCACCTGCAAGTTAACACTGACATTAGCAAAAGCTTTCATTTTCATATGAAGGCATTTCCAAAGTCTGCACCGCATCAGTAGAAAGTTGTCTTTCACTCTTTTCAGAGAGATTCCCTTTTTGTTTTTTTAAACAAGTTCATCATTGACAGTTTAAAAAAGAAAGCTGTGTAAAATGACTGCATTACCTGCTGCAATGACATGTCATTGAACGGTCAACTCAAGCCACAGCTTGGCCTTCTGGACTGGCATCAATAATGTTCCTGAAAATTGAGAATTAACATTATTAAAAAGCCATATAGAAATCAAGTGGCCTCACTGGTTGTCAAGGCCGACACATCAGCTAGGAGCGAAAGACAATAGGGAAATCTTCATGGTTTAATCTGCTGAACTATGCTGTCATCATTGTATCGGATCAGTTTTGTTTTTATGAAAAAGGTTCTCAGATTTCACTCACCATTATCCAAGTAACTTCAAACTGGAGCCAAGTATTGCGGACCACCTGCAAGTTAACACTACACATTAGTAAAAACTCCCATTTTCATATGAAGGTATTTCAGAAGTCTGCACTGCATCAGTAGAAAGTTGTCTTTCACTCTTTTCAGAGAGATTCCCTTTTTGTTTTTTTAAACAAGTTCATCATTTACAGTTTTTTTAAAGAATACTGGGATAAAAGGACTGCATTACCTGCTGCAATGACATGATGTCATTGGACGGTCAACTCAAACCATGTTTGGCACACCTGAAGGAAGACAAAAATAATGAGCATAAAAATAATAAACTTGAATCTGAAGGCAACAAGTTCTGTGCCTCAGATAAATCAACTGGTGGGTTGAGAGTATCGTCATCCATCTTGTCGAGAGTAGCAAATAAATGTCATCAGCAGCACATGAGAATGTGAAAAATAAGGCAGACAGATGCTTCTCTGGGTGTGCCAGCTTTAGAAAGGCCATTCACAGCAGAAATCTCAACTGTTTGAGCACAGAATCTGCATGCTTATGGGGCCAAAAGCAAGTGTGGCTGGTGTATATCAAATCTAATTAAAAAGATTAAATCTCATTAATACTAGTAAAACTTTTAAATAAATTAAAGTAAGGAGTGAACCTCAGAGAAGCATAAATCCATCTCAAATGCCATTTTGAGTCAAACTGAGCCTCACCTCATTTGGTCTCAACCTTGCTTCCTGCATGGCTCTCAAGGTCCAAGACACCTGTTGATAAACACCTTTTAGTACAATACAGGTCATATTGAAACAAACAGGTATAGCTTAACTGAAAGTCTCAGGGTAAAATTTCTCAGAAATCACATCTGTCCACTACTCTTAAAACATCATAGACTTCCTGGTGGATTAGCACAAGTCATTTTATTAGGAGAAAAATAAGGATCTTACCATCTTTGTACACGATGTCGTTCACAACTTGAAGACATCTTTTTCAACCTGAAGGAAAGAAACACTTTAAGTTACATGGAACCCATAAGAAAAGTTTCAAAAGCTGAAAAGTTTCTCCTTCCACATGCTGTACCCAGCTAACGTTAAGCTAGACAAAACATTTTTTTAAGCCTTTTCCCATGAAGTCAGAAATGTTGGCATTCTTCACTATTAATCAGATGTCCCTACCAACATTTATATCATCATATAGTCATGGGAATGCTGCAGCAAAGTAGTAACCATTTCTTGTTGCTTACCATCTCATTTCCAGCTTCATTTTGCAGTGATCCCGTGGTTTACAGGCCTACAACAAAAAAAAAAATTTGAATACTAAAACCATAAAATGAGGCAGCTTCTCTGCAGGTAAGTCATAGTTTAAAGCATTACATTCCTCCACATGCTGCGCACGCAGCAGGTAACCCACACTAGTAAGCTAGACTAGAGCTGATGTTAAAGCTTCTACCATGCAGTCAGAAAAGTTGGCATTCTTCACTTTTAATCAGATGTCCCTACCAACATTATTTTCATCATATAGTCATGGGATTGCAGCAGCAAAGTTACACTTATCTCATTAAAGAGGGAGATTATCTAGCTGGCTAGTTAGCATCGCAACGAGACACGTGGTGGAGGCCTGCTGCTAAAGCTAAGATTAAGTCCATCAAGGAAGCATTTAAGCCAAATAAAGCCAGTAAAGGCGCACAATAATGAACATAAATGAGTATTAAGCTGCAGTCAAAGCTAAATAACAATAGTTTGACGACATGTAACTATGACAAATAGGTTCAGTAGGTTTCTGCGTCATCTTTACCTGGAGCGGGGCCGGAGAGTGAGAACTAACAGAGGGTGCGGATCGCTTTTATAGCCGGGGTCGCAATGGCTGATGGGAAAATAAATATTTCGACAGCTAGCGCCCCTGCTGGTCATTCGTGTCATTACAAATGACAAAAAAAATGACATTTGTAATCCCAATTTGTTTACTTAACATGCTGAATCTGAATCTTACACATCATCTTTTCGTTATGCCATCCTGTTGTGTGTATTGTATATTAATGTATTGATCTGATGTTATTGATCTTACTCACATGGATTTCCAAAAAGGCCAATTTAATCAGACCTCAATGGGCCCCAAAAGCCAGACCTTCAAAGTGTGTCAATTGTTTTCTCTTAATTTACTTAAGAAAACATAACATTTTTAAGTAATTAATGCATAATGCGTTTTTCCCAGCATATAGTACTGGTTGGTTTCTGGACGATTAATAAATCTGTCATGTTGTCTTTCCTCCCTGAAGTCTGTCACCATGTTCTGAGCAATAAGGTGAGACTTGAGGCAATGCTCATCTGAAATAACCAGGACAATATCTCGCAGGAATAAACTCATGGAGATTTAATATTATGCATCAATAAACAGGAAAATCTGGTACAATCAATGGTTATGATCAAAAATTTAAATAAAAAATACATTTTGATTGCTCTCTATTAGGCGATACTGAGTGATACTGAAATGTATGGCAAGGCCTCGATTCAATATAATTTACAAACACATACCATGGAGGAAAAAACTAAATAAAAACTAACAAATTTAGCTTGGACACTGAATTTAATTTGTCTCGTTTCTAAAGGCATTTTCTTATGCTTTAGAGGATTAAATTCACCAGCTGCATCTACATGCTGCATTTAAGTGTTTCATACATACAGCACCAGGAATATATACAACAGAGTTTAATACAGAACTCTGTTGTGAGCTCTCTACAGCACTGAGAGATATTCTTGAGCATCTTCAGGAGAAAATTGTTTTTTATTTCTGACTTTCATCCAAATATCATTGCATTTATATCCAATCTGTGTAGCTGTAAATAAGAGACTGAATGATGTTTAATAAAGCAGAGGTGTACAGTAGGATAAATATTGCCCTCTATGTGGTGATCTCAAAAGTTAGTGAACAAAAACAAAAATCAAGTTGACGAGAAAACAGAACCAGTAGAACACAGTCTGGTCTCAAAGCAGCTCTATGGAACCGCAGCAGTGTTTAAAATGTCTGCACTGGTTCCTCGTTTTCACACTCCTCACCCTGTGACAACACCTGAACCATCAAGTTGATCCACTCTGACATCTGTGCGTTTAGGAGAGGAAACCAGACTCCAAAATTGAGGAACAAAAAGGGAGACTTTACAGACTCAGTCCTTGTCTTAGGTCCTCATCATGAACCAGCAATCCACAATCCACAAACATGTAAACAATCATTTGTTCATAAATGCCTTCAGGTAACATGGAAACATTTTTAGAGGATTGTTTGTTCTCTGTTCAGAGGAAAGTCCCTTTAGCCTTTTATCTAAACCTTTTTTGGCATAACGGACACCAAAATTGGTCCTTTGAACAGGCAATGTCAATGATCATCTTTATTGCATATATTCCACAAATCTATCACAACTCTCCCAATCAGTGAGTTCAGATGCTATGGCTTATGTGGGGGCTTTGCTTGTGAACAGTGTGAAGGAACAAATAGACGCAGACGTTGACCTGAAATGGGAGCGCAACACCAAAAAGGGGTAAATGGAATGATTCCTAAAGATGTAAAGCCATCAAGTTCATATCCTCAAATATTTTTACACTATTGCCAGAAAGGAAAATAAACAAAAAGAGCATTGAAAATAAAAAAAAGAATATATATTTATATATCCATCATATGTATATCTATATATATATATATATAAACAACAGTTACAACTAGTTGCAGGCTTGCGGAGGATTCCTCCGCCGCCCCTTTAAGATTCATCCCTTCCACCGTTATAAGGCTGTCAGACTCTCGGAGGGGGCAGCAGCTTTCTTTCCTCAGTCACCAGATTCCCTGAGATGTAGAGCGCCGATTTATTATTCATAAGGTTTATTTGATTTGAACACCATCAATCACACATCCCTTGCCCCCTCCCACCCCCCAAAAAAACATTTGTGTAGGGAAACGTGCTCCTCTGGCTCGTCCTGTGGAGCTGATGTAGGGTGCTGTCGTGAAGCTGACGCAGAGAATTGAGAGAGGAGATGTGCCAACCCTCCCGTCCTCACTCTGCACTGCCGAGTCTTGTCTTGTCGGGTGGTGGGTATCGGTGGAGGTGGAAGGGAAATTGCCGAAAATAAGGAGAGAGAGCTTTTACCAGTTTTCACGTTTCATCTTAGAGGCTTTTCCATTTGATTTCATTCATTTCCATATTGTTGTTTTACAGTCAAATGCAAAGCTGTGTACATATTCAATCATCAGTCATTCCAAGGCTTGGTAAAGAAGTGGTTTTGCAAAAGAGTTCTTATGAAGACTCTGCTGTGTGTGCATTTCTTTATGCATATGTATGGTGTGTGTGTATCGTAGGAGTGTGCGTAGTCTTCTCAGGGCCTCTGAGAGGCAAATCTCTTTAATAGAGGCTCGTCATAGACCCAGCACTCGCCGTCCTCGTGGAATAGCTGCAGCAAGACACAAGGAAAAACATTGCTTACAATCAAATATTTGAACTGATCGTAAAATAAAACAAAATGATCTGACATTTCTAACACAGATTTTATCAAATAAATGTGTTGAATCGGTCAAATTTCAAGTTTAGAGATAGCTGCCTTCAATTTCCTGTTATATGACAACGACACAAACTGTGTACAATCTGGTAACTTGAAAATAATTGAATGTTTCCCTTTTGCTCATGTAACCCCATGCTGTGGTAAAAATATATTGAGCTTTACAGGTAAAAAGATGCATGTCAATGTCTCTGCATTTTGTGAAGTCCATTATCACACAGGGTTCATGTTCTTTTTGGTAGATGAAGAACAGACAGTCTCACCCTGGTCTCCCACTGCTGCTCGTTCTCCTTCCTCTCTCTGGCCTCGGCTCTCTGTTTCTCCTCCAGCCGGTGTTTGGCGTCTGTTGCTGCATCGATGTCTTTCTGCTTCAGGTTCAACGTCACATCTCGCCACAACCTGGTGAATGGAAGGGGTGAAAAGACAGAGTTTGTTTCTGAGGGAGAGCCCTTTTTTCGTGATCCTAGGTAGGTCCGCCAAGGTATGCAGGAGCAGTTTCATTTCTCACCTTCGGGACTCGTAGTCGAGCTGGTCCTCCAGCTTTCTCACTTTCTTCTTAATGATGCCTATCCTCCTAGTGTCTATGAACACTGTGTTCTCCTAGAAACACACACAAAACATATAGATGAATGTATTAATGTGTTTAGTCATAGCTAAACTCTCCCCAAGTGTAAGGAATGCCTACATTTTATTTCTGTTCAACTTATAAATTATGATGAATTTGCGTTATGTAATAATTGTCTAATTCTAAAAAGCCTCCGGGCCATTAAAAAAATGATAAGAGAAATGGGAATAGGAAGAGATAAAGAAAAGACTCACTCCAGTCGCCCACTTGGCATACATCACTCCGTTCCATTCTCCTTCAATGGAGCAGAAAGACTTCTTATCATTAGGTGCACTGAAAGAGAGATAGAAAAGAATTGTGGTATATGAAGTTAAAAAAGGTCAGACTCTTTGAACTGTGAATTAAAACTGTGCTGTGCAGCCGTTTTTCCTCTTACAAAATCTCTGCGGTGATCCTGTGCTTCTTTCCTCCGTAGAAGGGTTTAGTGTGGAACACGATGTTAGCACTGTAGCCCGACTTGGAGCAGGAGATGTTGCACTCTCCACCCAGCTCCACCCACGGCACAGTCAGAATCGACCTGGACAGACAGGATGAGGTCAGTGACGCATATATTAATGTCCAGAGAGAAGTTATTCAGTGGTGACACATACAGATGCAGGAGTACAGTAACACGCACCTGCCATATCCGTTTGGGAAGGTGAGGATGTAATGTTCATCGTGCTCCAAACACGACACACAACCTGAAACAACACCAGCAAATTAGTATTACAACTACATGAGGAGGTGACAGTAAAGGGTGTAAAAAATAATAATAACATTTTGGAGTGTATGAAGCAGGGGGCTTAAGTACCTTGGCCAATATTGTGGACACCGATGGACATGCCTAAGAACTTAGACTTAGTCCAGATGTGTGCGTTGAACTGGATCTTCCTATTTAAACATTCTGCGTAGAATGCAGAAACTGCAGAAAGGAGAGAGGAAGTTTTAGAAAAGTGACAAGGTCTCAGCAATAGTCCAGAAAATGAAGCAAACATGCATTAAGCTGGAGTCTTTAAAATGTAGTCAAAATATTTTATTTACATTTTAAAGATTAAGATATCTTAATTCAACAGCCTATACACTTTGCTATATATGTTTTGGTTTTTTTACCTCTAAAAGGCAATGAGAAATAATCAAACCCACACATTTTGAATATCCTGCCATTTAAAACAAATATGTTAACAAATTCTTAAGCTTTTAATACTCAGGCAAAACTATGGCTTTAGCATAGGCAAATCTGTGAACACTGAGATACATGGGTTTATACATTTTAATTTATTTTTGCTGTTTTTAATGGGCACTTTCAGTCATAGTTCTGAATTGTTGTTTTAATAACTGCCTGTATGGGTTGTTTATAGCGATTATTTGCTTATATCTGTTTTAATGTTAGTTTCTGTATTAGATGGTTCAATTATATTTATTTTATATATAAATATATTTTTTTCTAACCAAAGACAAGGTCTGCAAATTAGCTACGGCTGGAAGTCCTATATTCACTGCATCGATTGCACTTTATTTAAATGTTACAATGTCTACATGTATTGTCCCTATCCCCCAAAAAATCATAAACTATTAGGATCCACACTTACTGGGTGGGTGGTGAGAGACCTGCTCTGCCACAAAACACACACTGTTGGATGACGACCACGGTACTGGACCTTCTGATACGGTCTCCTGGAGGGTGGAGGAGAGGAAATAAAAGAAGGAGTTTTACCAGGTTACATATACACAAAACCTGAAAAACTAATTAATTGTTGTGACTATGTAAATAATATAAAATTGAAAGGTGTTGTGTGTGTAGCAATGTACATAAAAAAGAATCAGTTTCACGAGACAAGAACAGTTTGTTCAATTTAGTGTTATTTGTATAACCAAATACAGCGTCTCAATGAGCTTAACAAGCCAACAACTACATTTTAACCAAAGAGACAGCTTGTTTAAAAAAAAAAAAAAAAAAAAAAAAAAAAAGGCATAAATATGAACTTCTGTAAAGATGTGTTAAAGTTGTTTTTGTTGCGACATTAATCTAAAGCGTAGAAGTGGTCAAGCATAAGAAAAGGCTGCAGAGGCCTGGGCTCTCACCGTGGGTTGGGAAGGCTCCTCGGTTTCGCTGGGCAGATCCCAGTGGCAGTAGAAGACTTCTCCCAGTATGGGGTTGTAAGGTTTCTTGGCCACTGAACCTTTCCTCCCTGCATGGAAAGCTGACAGGTACCACTTCACCACGTGAACCATGCGGTCCCGGGCCTCCAGCTGCTCAGCGATACTAGAAGTCACACAAATGAGTTTAACCACTTAATATTTTACAGTTTCTGAATATATTTAAAAATCTGTGTGATGCGATAGCTTGCACCAGTGAGAGAGATGATCCTTACCTTACAAATACGTCTGGATGTGCAAAGAAGTCTGCGTACATTTCTAACAAAGATCTCCTCTCTAGGATGAAAGTAGGCAGGACCACCTGAGAAATATAACAAAGGAGAATTACTGAACAACTGCTGCTGCATGGGTTGTTCAAGACAAAACAGCTTGCACATGATGTTGGTGACTAAAAGGATAAAGGGACCACTGCAGTGAGAGAAATACAGACTTAACCAACAGATATATAACTAAATAATGTTGGTCAGGGCTCTTTACCTTCGTAAGGTCCATGCCCAAACGAACTTGAGAGAGAAGATGCATGATGACGCTCTTGTGCTCCTCCACAGACTCGCCCTCACCGTCATCATCGCGGTCATCGTGGTCAAACTGGTCTGCAGACAACAGCAGAGGACAAGTCTCACTTGGCTGTAAACCATTACGTTCCCTGTCTTTTCATGTGTAAGACATCAAAAGTGACAAATACTTGAAGCTACTGGGATGGTGGCGTATTGATGGGAAAAACTAAAGCAAGGGAGTAATAACTAATACCATAACAGCTCCAGCTTAGTCTTTTTGTTGTTATACATTTGTGTGTGCGCCGTCTTGTGTGCTTTTCCTTTTTACCTGCATCTGTGGTGCCGTTGGACATGGACGAGTTCAGGGACTCGGTGGTGTTTGGTCGTTTCAACGCTGTTCCTTCATTGGCGAGAGACGAGGCAGCTTGAGGCCCTGAGGGACTGAGGAGGAGATAGAGGGAGTGGAAAGGAGACAGGAAGCAGGAGAGAGAAGGGTGAGAGGGAATTTAAGACAAACAGTGTTGGAAACCTCTCTGACTTAATGTTTATTCGCACTAGGCAGCATTTTCCCCACTTAACCTGCTAAACGCCATCATTATAGTGTTGCTTTCAAGTTAAGAAACGATAGATCCACTGGATGTGGTGTTGGCTGCGGGGAGGTCAGATTTATACTGTACTCACTCTATGCAGTGTTTGGGGGAAGTGCTGCTCTGGTAGAATTCGTCAGCATCGTAGAACTCGTCCTCGCTGGAGGAATAAGAGAAGTCTGGCACCGAGTGCAAGGGGAGGGGCATGTGACTCGGGGAGGCGAGGCCGCTGCTGGGGTCTGACGGGAGACTCCCTGATAGATGGGGGGAAAAGAAAAAAAAAGAAAAAAATCAAACATTGTATGTCATGTCAGCTCTCTCTTGCAGCATTCCCATTGCATGGATCTAATCAATAAGGCTTCCTTGTTCATACACTATAGAGGTCAGGGTCGAAATCAACATTTTGCTGTTCAACTAAACTGTTCATTTCTGACCCTGGTCCAGCTGGCTGTGTAAAGTAACATCAAGCTGTCTTTGACATAGTGACGGCTTCCTCTGCAGGGGATATCGACGGTGCTCCTGAGCTCCCAGCCTGCCTCCTCAGTGCACAGCGCAGCATTTCTAATACTGCTGCCTCAGCACAGAAGACAAACACGAACCTTGCTGTGCTTTTCTTCTTGGCTTTTTAATTTAATATGTTCGTTGACACAGCACTCAGGGTTGGAGAAGTATAGTAATAGTTCCTGTTATTATTACTTTTTGCTCTTTTTGCCTGAGTTCTTGTTACATTAGCATCCAGTGGCTTGTACATTAGAGGATCCAACAATAAATTATAATTTTCCGATAAGGACCCACACTGTTCTTTCTCAAAATTATGATACAATCATATCTCCCTTCTGTTGAATCTGTTGATGTTTAACAGGGAATGAGCAATAAAACACATATCTATGCAACTTGTAGTGCAGGTAAGAAGATTTTCATTTTTAATGTAAGACTAAATAAAACGTTTGAAGTTGAAGAAACAACGTCACCTCCACCTCCTTAGGCACTTAACGGATCTTGAAGTATTGAATGTTAATTTTTAAGCCAACATGGATGAAAAGTTCTTGAAGTGCTAAGAAAAGATCAACATTTTAACAATCTTCAATCCAAAGAAAGCTTCATCTGCTAATGAAGATCATGAAAGATCACTGAAAGCACCAAACCAGACACAAATTAGTTGTTTATGTTGTAACTATAATAATATGCCATTAGGGACTGTACAAGAGCACCAAACCAGGAAAATAACAGCAGTCCCTAATATTTAATCTGGTTTAATAATAATTAGAGGAATGTATATTTCAAATGAATGAATACTGTGACAAACTATCTTTCCTTGTTGTGGCATAGTCACTAATACTTTGATTTGTGTGAAGTGAACTTTAACCTGTGCTGTTGGGAGTTGGGGTCTGCAGACTGCCCATCACCGTGACGACGGGACCAACGGGCAACGTGGAGGGGCGTTGGTCTGATTTACACACCTGAGAACCGTCTTCAGCAAAAAGAGAAAATAGATGATTTAGCACCGAAGCCTCAAAATGAAACATCACATTAAAAACAGCAGCCTGAAATCCAGGAGGCTGAGAAAATGATCTGAGACGCTGCAGACAGAAGCCCCAGCTGTGAGGGGATTACACAGTCTAATAAGATAATGAAATTAGCATGGCCTACTTTGCATGGTTCATTTTGAGAGCAGAGCTAGTCATAGTCGCTCGACCAAAACAGCCCAAAACTTTAGTCAGACCTTAATCATGCAATTAAATTCAGTCATTTATTTACTGAATAAAAATGAATTAAAACTAAATTACACTGAAGGACAAGAATCTGCTCAAAACAGTACATCAATACGTACATTTTCAGAAAGAATAATGTATGAAAAATGAAATATCATCACATTAACGCATGTTATAACCATAATAGATATTATGCGACTGGACCATGCTGTAGATCCTCAAGGAAGTTAACTTCTATTAATTTACTTTCAAAATACTGAAAGAACATTTTGTACATTTATTAAAACCCTGAATAATATCGATGTTCCCACATGGTCTTAAATATTACACGGGAACATAAGGATTTTAAAGTGACAGATTATCGGCCCATTACAGTCTTTGCTCTTGGATCAAAATGCCCCAAAAAGTCTGTGTCAGCAGACATTTCTGCAACAACATCAAGTGCGTTACACAGAGCAGGTCCATCAGTTGAAGGAGATTAATGTGTGAACAACAGGGGGCGCTGTTGTCAGCCTCTCTGGGATTAGTTGGGTCTGTATCAGTCTACATGCACATCAAGCAAATGATAACACGTGTATATAAATGTGTAAAAGTAACGGTGAGAATGCAGATGTTTGGTACCTGTGGGTAATGTGGTTTGTGTTGGCATCGTGGTGTTGACTACAGGATTGTCCAGAGGGGGTTGGTAGATCCCATCCACTGGGTTTATGGTGCTCTGGAGGGAGGAAACAAAAAAAACAACACCAGATCAGACACTTTCTGCAACCGTAGCAAACCCACGTCACTGCCTGCTTACTAATCTAAAATGTTGTCTAACAGACAATAACCCTTAAGATTAAAATCTTGTTGTGCAAAACAGAGTTTGGCCCAACCTTTAAACTGGCTGCAGTCATACAGGTTAACACCAACTTATTTCTGCACTAGCTTTTAACCAACTAACACCCACATGTTCACCACAATGAAACACCATGTTTATCAGCATTTCGGCCTCGACTGGGCACCAGGTTCACAGCTTGTGTATCGCTTATACATCAGCCTAATGGTCTGCCTACGCGACAACAAGAATACTGAAATAAAATATACACCACCCGGCCTATGCAGATCAATTTCCTTTCACTTCATTTCCTGGCAAGAGAGTTTCCAGGTCTCATTATCTAGATCAATATGAAACCAACGACACCGATTCAAATCCAAACAGCAGAAGCTCTACACAAACAACCAGCAGCGCCTCTGGACCTCTGAGCAACCTGCCGGTCTGAAAAGGAATGAATTAACTCCACTGGGTTCGCAGTCTAAATCTGTAACATGTTTTAACTCTCTAGCTTTTGATTTCCCTGTGGTAAAAAACCAGCGTTCTTCTCTGCAGCGGCCTGCCCTCATCAGTGCCACCTTGACATCATGCGTGTATGCATTTGAACATAGGCACAAACACACAAACGCACAGACACTGGCTCGGTGTAATGGGGTCACTGGCACCAATGACCCAACTGACGGGAACACGGATGACAACACCAGTTAAAGCAAAATCCTATCGACCCTTATTCCCCACAACATACCCTTAGGGCTCTTGGTGGCACTGAAATTAGATGTAATCAATGTGATGTTATCCTATGACTCAAACCTGACCTGCAGTCAAGGGACGTTCTGATTAAGTCATTTGATATCAACAGGAACAGTGAGTCAGAACATGACCTGACAAGGCTGTGAGGGCGAAAACGGAGCAGCTGGTGTACCAGAGTTGGACTAGAATACCTGGAAGTAGACAACAGGCCGCTCCACGATCCCATGATGCAACACTGAGCATGTTAGACAGAGATACTGCCTACAGAGGAAGGCGTGCTGTTGTGTGAAGTCATGGTTGTGTCATCAAAAGGCAATTTATGATAAGAGGTAGAAAATGTCAAGCAGAGAAGCTCATTTCCATTTCTCTCTGCACTGCCCGATGCTTGCCTGGTCCACGTGCCTCCATGAAAGCAAAACCAGGGCTAATAATTATAGTCAATTCCAGAATTATTGGTCGGCCATAGTGGGACCAGCCCGTGGCTTTGCAAACAGGAGCTAGAGCCAAAGCAGTCACAGAGAAAGAGTTCTAGTTTGAGACAGCTTCAAGCACTGTGTCAGGATCAATATTACATATATATATTTTTTTTTTTTGTGAATGTAATATTAATGCAGAAGGTAGCTTGAGGAGCAGGGCAAATCTAAACCAATCATAGCACATCAATTATTTTACAGGTTTAAATGATTCCTGCGCTGCAGTACTTGACACGATGCTGGTTTTTCAAGTATTTTAAACAAAAAGGTCTACAGTTCATTTATTATTTGCTCCACATTATAGGCATTCAGGCAACGTGACAGATGTTTAGATAAGTAAGCTGCAAAGATATCTTTAGTACAAAGCTTATGACATATAAAAACAGATGTATAGATAGAGCTTATGCAGTGGTATATATACTTTGTAATGCTATACTTAATGGCTGTGAGATTAAGTCGGCCATAAGAGCATCCCAGGCCGATGAGCTCTACAGCCCCCTCTGCGATTATTGCTTTGAGGACCACACTGATATTATTCCTCGTGTTAGTCCATTACCTTCAAAACATTTCACATTAGCTACTATTTTCAAAAGCATAATAAAAGTTTTTAGATTGATTTTTTTCCCTTGCCGGTATTGGGTTTTGTTCCTTGTCGGGTGGTCTAAGCTCTACATGTTTCATTTGCCCCTTAAGACTTCACTTTTCTTTCATTTTACAGTACACCTCACTGCCTCTCTCCTTTCTAGCAGACCACTTCTCACACCTTTGCATTGGAATAAAAATAAAGTTGTACAAATACTTATATAGATATGTAGCCTATCACAGAAAGTTTGGAAAAAATGTCATTGGTTGCAGAAAGCAATGCATTCCCAAGCTGTGCTGTCTGGAAATCAAACCCACAATTGAAAATTCAAGATGATAATATATGGTTGGTTGTTACTGATTCTAAAAATGTATTGTAATCCACTCTCAAGTTACAGGGGTCAGAGTATTATTTAAAATAAAGAAGACGACGTTGCTGGATTATCAATCAATTGAATTCTTCACGATATTCACAACATCCTAAAAGGACTGGAATCAAATTGCTCCCTGTAAGAACAGAAATTAATCTTAAAACGCATATCAAATGCTTTGGAAAATAATAGTCAGTAATTCAAAGTACTTGAGATTTGTTGTAAAAACATGCAAACCTCCGGGTAAAGCGACTCACATGAAGACAGGTCTCCTGCAGAGCCAGTAAAGCTCTCTCTGGATGGCTTTCCAGCTATAAGTGCTCGATAAGCAGGCAGTGTTTACACAATGAATCAATGGTGAATGGTCGACTAATTAGTGGATGAGTGCAACATTCTCTCACATACGGGCATGCAGACACACATGTAAAGTCTACGTACACATACATATTCTGCAACAGTCTTGATTTTCTGGGTTAAAAGTTTGCACACACGTTTACACATTTTGTAAAAAGAAAAGAATAGTTCCCAACCACTGCTAAAAGAATCTTAATCTGAAATCAGGAAATCATCGACTAAATCAACAGGATAGATTTGGAAGACATGAGGGAAAGAGCTTGAGATAGAGTTTATCACCAAATTAGACGGCATGCACTAAAGATATCTGATTTATCTGGTTTTCTACAGTGGAGAGTGAATTAAGCAAGAAAAGAAAGGTTAGCAGTCTGCTTGATTTAAATTTGTTGTCATGGACGGAGAATGTCAAACTTACTATAAGTCCGTTTGCGTGTTGCTGTTCGTTACTTTGGTCCTTAAAATTTTGAGAAGACAATGTTAGACTACTTGTGTAAGAAGGTTGAAGAGTCATTTCACAAAGCATCCTGAGCATCTGCAGTGTGGAGAGCGATGAGATCCATCCCTCTCATCACATGGAGCTTCATAATAGTCCCCGACTTGCCGCATGCAGTAATCCTTTCATCACATGGTAAAATCCTCCATCATTTCCTTTCAGTATCAATAACAGGATTGCTCTACCACGTCAATCTGCAAGCTAGAGGTTTCCTCGAACCTTTTCATGAGTAAGTGTTTTACAAGTGTCAACTAACAACCACATGAAGCAGAGGTGGTTGCTCCACTTCCTGGGGAGGAAGGGCTGGATGGAACACGTGATGAAACGAGTACTGGGCTACGCCCTCATCAACCACCGACCCAGATAGCAACTGTAAGCAGGGAACTAACCCTGGAGACACACGAAAGGTAACACACAGTGAAAACTGGTGTGGTCTCACAAGAACAATGGTAACGGTGAAGTAGCAAACCAGACTACAGAGAGAAGAATCAAACATGCTGGTGTTGTGGTTACCTTGGCGATTTGCAGCAGTACGATACAGTGCTTGATGGACTCTACCATGCTCTGAAAGACAAAGACAGAAAAGGAATTTAATAACAAGGAACTGCTTGTAAACTCAGAGACGGGGAGGGAAATGTGTTAAGATCTGACTTACACAAGTGGTCTCCTTCAAAATTTCAACTTTCTGTAAAAAGGAAAAAAAACAATCTTTAAATCCAACAGTATTTAAAAAGACAAACAATAGTTTAAAAGCTTACAGTTTGAAGCACAACTGGTAGATAACATCAAGGACTATATACAAGACATTTACCCAGACTGAGGACACTGGTGAAGTCACACAAACAACTCAGTGACCAAAAGCCAGCAGTAATCTCAGAGAGGAAGTGAATCACACAGCTGCTGGTAAAAACAACAAAACCAAAGACACCCTTCCTCCAACAACAAAAAAGGATGACTTACTCTAAACTAACATTTTAAGTTACATGGAAAACTCCTTTCGTGGACTTAATGGTCTTAAAAAGCCAGACAAAAAGAAATACAACTGTATTGTTTACACTAAACCAAATATTATCTGTACTTATTACAGTTTGGTTCTAACAATGGTCCTTCAATTACATACATTTCTACATTTCTTATACAAAAGCATGGCCTCTTGCTCATGAGCTACTGTCGATACCGTAACTGTGCCATATTAAGCTTTGGTGCTACTCTTATCGTGTCATTCTGTTGCAACTATTAGTCCATTAAATCAATAGACAGATATTAACCAGTGACCATATTGAAAATCTGTTAATAATGCCATTTTTCAACTTTTTCTAGCTTGTTCTGGCTTTCTTTAAATGCCGTTTTGATCAAATGGTAAATATTTTAAACAGCTGATTAGGCAAATGAGACATCTGAAGACATCGTATTTGGGCTCTGGGAAATGATTATGGAATATGTTATCATTTTGTGACATTGTGCAAACAAAACGTTTAATCAGTATGAACACAATCAGTAGTTTAACCTTTTGTTAGCTTTTCAAATGAAAAGGCAAATTCTTAAATCATCTTCTCAATGCAGATGCTGAGGAACAGGTCATAGTGGACAGTCATGTTTGAACCAGTGCGATAACCTTTTAAAATATTCTGATGGCTTTAAAACTGACAAGCGACTGATATCAAAGGTCTGCTCTGCATTACACAGACAGCTATCAGCGCTGTGTGTGTCAGCCGGCCTCCCCTGCTGTTAGCCTCGGCTCTAATGACAGCGAGAACAGCCGACCGGAGAGCCGAGACACGAGGACGGAGCAGCGCTGCTGGTACTCACTCTGCGTGACTCATCCTCTTTGCAGTCCTTGATCTTGTCATCAAACAGCTGTGTGAGAGTGACAGAGAACAAAAGATGAAAAGGGGAAAAAGTAAGATGGATAATAGGTTAAGATGGATACAGAGTCAAATGAGTTTTAAAATAATAAGAAGGTGAATCTGTACAGATGCTGCAGCTCTAGATGAAAGAAAGCTCCTCTCAACAAGGAAGGACACTTGCAGATATTTTGCCTTTGAGAATATGTTGCGGTTTCTTTAAATACATGATTGTCTGCTTTATCTCCGTGCTACCACAAATCTTTAATAACTTCTGCTTTGTTAAAGTCAAGCGTGAGAAGAAGCTCTCAAGAAGAGAGAATAAAATGAAGAACATGACAGATTTAAATGTGAACAATGCCATGTATATGATCAATTCACAGACACAGAGTCAATTTCAGTATATCATTTGCTCTATGTGGATTTTTTATATAACCTCTAGATGTTAAGCCAAATATGTCAAAGTGAGTGTCAGATATCCCACATTTCGAAAATCAACACAAAAGTGTGAAACATTCCAGATAAAATGTCGATGTCTGTTTGGTGTTGCTCCATTGAGTCTTACCTTCAACTGATCGATCAGGATCTGTAGGTAGGCGTCAGCTTCAGCAAGCTTCTTATCAAAGTCTTGAACACTCGGAACTAATCCTGTCTCTGCCTCCTGAGGACGGAGAAACAAACACAGCAAAGCATTAGTGCAGGGCCTAACCAAATGTAAAAAAATCCCGCCAGTATTTGCATATTCAAAGTATAATACACAGGCACAACCAATAATATAAGCCACGTAATCACCATTCATAAAAATCAAACAAAATCACGTCTCTGTCAGCTCTCGGTCAGCTAAGCTTTGAAAACTGTCACACAAAATGGTGGACAGAAACATCAACAGTTCAGGGGAATCTTCCAGCACCGTACTGTACTAGGGGAGATATGAATACTATTGTTTAAAGGCTAGCCAGTATAAAAGGCCAGCAGGTCTGTCTGCCCGCCTGCCTGCCTGCGAATTTCAGGCTTCAAAAAAACTGAATCAAGGAACTCGAGGATGGAAAATTCATTGTTTGGTAATTAGCTCTCTTTAATTGCTCCATCAGAATCACAAACACAGACTCCAAAGAGACACACACACAGAGAGAGAGAGAGAGAGAGAGAGAGAGAAAATCAGGCAAAAGACAATTTCATTACATAATATCCATTAAAAGGTAATTACTAGACTATTGGCAGAACAGACGTGACCGGGCATCGGTCTCTATCTGTCTGAGCTCGCCCAACCAACAACAATCCAGCTGGCTGTGTCACAAAATCAGGAAAATGAGCAGATAAGCTTACGCACAGACAAGACATGCTTCAGAGAAAGAAAAAAAAGAAAAAAATAGAAAAAAAATAAATAAATAAATAATCACCCCATATCTAATGCTGTATCCTGTGACTAGCAAGGACACTCAGCATGTATGACAACACAACAACACCTCTGTGCCAAGACAGACGAATCAGTAAGATAACTCAACACAGCGTGTGTCAGCAGCAACTCTGACATGGAAAAACAGAGAGGGTTATAGTAACGCTGATTACGCCTGTTAGGATTAACAGATGTCCTGTTAGTAAATCAGGCTCTTATCAAACCATGTTGGGTGCTACTGCCGCTTTGGATTCGCTGCGTCGCACAGGTCCGGTGTGTGTGGTGGCTTCTCTTCCTGCTACAGCGTACCTCATAGGAAAGTGAAGAAAAGCCATGAACAGCCGAACACCGTTAGCAGCCTGAGAACTGCTAAAGTTTTAACTGTAAAAAAAACATTCTGGCTTTATAGAGAACAAAAGTCTCAACTCAGCAGTTGTGAAGCCTGCATTTTCACTTGCCCAACTTCCTCAAAGGATCAAAGGTGCTTGCAATGTTAGCCTGACTACAAAACATAGCTGTCCACATGAGTGCCTGAGCAAAAATCCCAAAACAATTCTGATGCATATACTCTATCACTTTGTATACACACACACACACACACGTGTTGAGATGTGCACAGTCATTCCAGTGGGAGCAACTTCTCCTGTCTGCTTACTTGCGACACACTGGGAAATACCTCCAGTTAAGCAGAAAAGGAAATGCCATCTTTCTGGTTAGGCATTTAGTCAAATCAATTTTACTTTTAAGCAGCCAACAAAACAACACCAAATTCAGAGCAATGCCAAAATCTACAAGTTGTTATGTAAATAGAGGGAGTGGACAACCTCTGTGAATCTCATAATCTTCTAATGTCACAGTGAAGAGCTCACATTGCCATTCCTCCACTATTTACAGTGGGATTTAACTCCAACAACGTTATACTGCAAATACCACAAACACAAATGTAACACATAGATCTTAATCAAAACCTTAATGCATCAAACAAAAGGTATTATATACTACAAGGCTTGAATATAAGCCTGCATTTACTTAAATGTAAAGGTGTTATAGGGAAGATTTCTTTTTTTCTGTTGTCTTTTTTGTTTGGTTTTAAGCAGACAGAGCAGATACGTTTAGATGCAGAAACTCAGAGGCGTGTGGTTGTGTATCACCACCTCACAGTGCTTCACCGTGACTGAAATATTCCAAAACAGCTGCACCTCCATTATTTACAGCAGCCTGTAAAGTCACACACACAAACCCACCCTTCCTTCCATCCCAGACTAGACAAACAACCCACCCCCACCCTTGTTTCTATTCGTCTCCCCACGCAGGGTGACCCACTTTAACATTCTGCTGCCCAAGCAACGCACTGCAGCCGTTTAAAGTTATCCCTGCTCTGGTGCAGTGGCGTTTTGTGTATGAGTGTGTGTTTTTACTCACTGGGTGCCTCGTTCCAATTGACATGCTGCGTTAAACCTGGTACATCTCCCCTATCAGGCAGTTTTAGCCTGACACAAGCTTGTCTCTCCCCCTTTCTCTTCCTCGGTTAACTGGTTTTCTCTCCCTACAGCAACAAACCAGCAGCTCTGGTGAAGTAAGCGTCTTTTTTTCCCCCTCCTCCTCCTCCTCCTCCTCCTCCTCCTCCTCCTCCTCCTCACAGAAACAGAAAACAACCTCCTTCCTTTTCGCTCTCCACCGCAGTCTGCCAACATAAAAAACCTCAGCAGCAGTTGGCTTTGCAGTCAGTCTGGTAGTTATCAGCTGAGCGTTTTGGTATGGAGGCAGACAGAGCAGAGTTAATCCAGGACCCTCCCCTGGCAGGAAAGGCACACTTCCTCTCACGCAGGCAAAAGAGAAAACACACAAAGCAGCAGCGAGTGCTGACAGGGACAAGCATTAAGCTGCTCTCTGGTTGGCTGAGGCAGCACGGGCAGATGTTTGGTTGATCAAGCAAGCAGGTCTTGTATTGGCTGCTGCAGGGTCACATGATGCTACGACAGCGGCGCGCTATAACTGCACGGTGTGTGTGCGCGTGTGCGTGTGTGTGTGTGTGTGTGTGTGCGTGCGTCTACCAAGCTCAAGCAGGCACACGTAGCACATCAGAGGGATTTGCCAGAGGGAGGGAAGGCAGAAGGAAAAAGAGGAAGGAGGGAGGGAGGGAGGGCAAATTAAAAGGTTGGTCATGAGGGTGAAAAGGGAGGTGGAAAGAGATGATGATGATGGGAGGATACCAAGAAGGAAGGTTTAGGAAAAAACTGGAGGGCAGGACGAGCAGTGAAAAGACCTTGCTGAGACGCACTCAGTCGCAACACTCACAATAAAGAGAGAAAAATAATCATGGACAAAACAGGCTGCCAGCAGGTCAGCAGTAAATCAAACAGTCAAAACTTATCCTGGTCCCGATGCCAATCCAAAGCAGCCACTTATTGACAAAACATCCTCCATTTATGATGACATGAATGTCACCGTTATTTCCAGTTATACAGGCGAGACACATCAGTGACTCTCAACTGCTCTGTTGAGCAAAGCAATCAGGTGTGAGCAAAAAAAAAAAAAAAAAAAAAAAAAAGTGCTGATAACAAGACCTGAGATGCAAAGTCCTTTTCAAAGTCATTATATGAGTTTTGTGGTGCAGCCCAGTACATGATTTACAAAGCATGCAATTGCATTCAACCTGAGATTCAATAAAAATCACACAGGGAAAGCTTTGATATCTAGGTAACGTATTTATCTTCACTTATTGGTTGATAGCCTGCCCACCAATCCTCTATTTTTGACTAAATACACTCACTCTTCAAGTGTTACAAAGACTAGCATGCTTGCAAATGAATAGTAATATGTAAGTTAAATACATTTAGTATAAATATTAAACTATGTACCGTAGATGCTGTCAGGAATTGGTATATACAGGCAAACAGCAACTTTTTCTTGTAATTGCAGTTGAAGGATTAGACACACAGAAAAGTAGAAACTCACACATTTGCACACAAACACATATACAAAGAAGTGCATGGCTACATACTCGGAGCTGGAGGGTGTGACGGAGGATGGTTCCCTCTAAGGCGTGGATCCACTTCTCCCGCTCATCTGCATCTCGGGCTGAGGACATAAGCACACAGACACACCCAGTGAGCCTTGGGTTTCCATACAGACAGTCGTTACATCAGTAGCCTTAACACTTGTGTCACACATTAATGAGACCAAGACTCAACACTGAAATGACTGAAATGAGAACCAGTGACGCAGAGATGGACGCTGTGTATTCCTCTAGAAATAAGTTAGTTTAGTATACCTTAGTTAAAATACCTTAATTCTGCTTAACCCCCTGTTCATATGTATAAAAGCAAAGTAACCATTTGTGTTACTTGTAGACCATTTTATATATGAGAGAGGCAAACGATCTGCTTTACAGCTGAAGGTAGCAGCTTAGAATAGCAACTACCTAACGTCAGCTGTGCTACTGTACTGCTTTTTAAATTGTTAATTCTCAATTATTCTCCTAAACGCCAGTAGGCTTACAAACAAAATGAACTGTGAAGGATCATAAAAACAACGAGTGTAACCCAGAGATATGCCCCATAGACTGTAGTAGGTGTAACCGACAAAAAGCCATAAACTAACCTCCACAATCACTAAAGGGGATTGTAATTCTCTGTAAAGTCATATGTCATATTCATGGACTACTCTATTACCTTTGTACAAGCCCTGTAAAGAAACATGTTATAGAGAAAGAAAGGTTTAATATCCTGTAAACAATTTGATTTGGTTGCCAAAATATATACTTAAATGAAGGTTTATAAAACCTCCTGTTTCTAAATAATCTCAAAACGAATCAGTGAACTATTTGTGACAGTTACAAAATTCAGAGGAGCACGATCAACCATGGCGACCACTTGCATTGAGTATGTGCACAGCACGCCGGAGTGATTACGTCATTACGACGAGTATAAACTAACAGAGCTAATGGTGTTTACCTTTGGGGGGGGACCGGACGATGGGTGCAATGCTTCTGCAACGATTACCTAGCCAGTGGGGCACATATGGGACTTGCATGGTCCAAAATGGACGCGCAACCGGTGTTGTGCCAAGTAGTCCATGCAAATCCAACATACATAAACATAGTAATTATTTATGATTTATGGCAGTCGCTAATCATCGTGTTTTTCTTCTTCACATAGAGCCTCAGGGGTCAGAGTGTGAAATGGAGCTGGGCGAGGCCGCACCCTCAGAGCAAAGACAGAACAAACAGACTGCCAGTGACATTAAACAGTGACCCGACACTGGGCCCGACACGTGCACACACACACACACACACACACACACACACACACACACACACACACACACACACACACACACACACACACACACACACACACACACACACACACACACACACACACACACACACACACACACACACACACACACACACACACACACACACACACACACACACACACACACACACACACACTTTTTTTTGGTGTCAATGGCATAAGAGATACAATATTTTGTCCTCTACCAACACGTCCAGGATTGTATCCATCTAGTCAGGTTTATATCAGGTATGCATGTGTTTGTATGTATGTATTCATAGACTGCATTTCAAAGTATTTAGGATTTTCTTTTTTCCACAGAAAGTAGGTTTACATCTGTTCTGTGCATGTGGATCATGCAACAAAGCTGTGAAAGCAGGACTTGTATTTCATTGAATTAGCTGGCAAACTATATCCTGTGTAAAAGTCATTTTTTTTATTGAGCTGGAAACAAGAAGCAGATGAAAGGCTGTGCTAGCACATAGGCTGGGCAGTGCTACAGCAAAAAAGCTTTTAAAGACATTAAAAGGCAGCGGAGGCCAATCCACTCGGACAGCGCCTCGCTGGCCTCTCACTTTACGCTCAGCCAAACAGACTCTCCAGACCAACAGATTACTGCGGTTCATGTTGTTCAGCTCTCTTCATGACAGAGGACAGGTAGTAGCAGGACCATTCAACAAAAACACATACTTTAACTGTATGAACTGTGTCTCAAGTCCAGTCTTTGTCCTAGCTTGCAGCTCACACCTACACCATGATTTGTATTCCCAGGTAGGTATGAGCAGTTAGTCAACTCAGCGAATCTACAGCCTGTCGGCCAGCAGGCCAGTCACATGAGGCAACATACTGCAAGTCATGACAGTGGCCGTCATCTGATACGAACTTCCTTTGTTATACTGCAGAGTTATATAAAGAAAAAGTTGTTTGTCCTTCAAATACTTATTAGTGTTACAGACAAAGGGACGCAGGAAAAAGCCAAAGTTGGGGGAATATTCAGGAGAGGATAAGGTCAGGGTACGATTCAAGATATCAAGAATGTGTCATTCATTTATTTTGCACTATCAAGAGATTAGACATTTTGTAGATATTTCCAAGGTTTCTGAGTTCACAATGAATAAACTTTTAAATCTTTTACAGTGAAAAGGGTGTAGAGGATTTGTTACGTGCTGTTTTACAGCCAATTCTACAAGGAACAAAAAGGGCAAAAGTCTAACTGTTACTACATTTTTTCCCTATGACAGCAAAAACCTGACATTAATAGAACAATCTTTGACTTTTATGATGGTGTTTCAACCCTGTAAAACTGTAACACAGTCTCAAAGACCCAGCTGCAGAGTAATGTCATAAGAGATGGCGGTGTGCTGACTAAACCCTATTACAGTAGGCTGTGATGCTTCTCTTCTAGAGAAAAGCAGGAAGACACAAAGACTATTAGTAGACCAAGCACATACAGGAAGGAAGTAGTTTTCCTCACACCAATAAACCCCAACCCCACCACCTACACCCACACACCTTCCTAATAATTACAGACAGACCCTGGCAGATATTGGATCAAGACCCATGATAGATACAGACATACAGAGCAAGTTGCGAGCTGCAAACTGAAAGCAGAGCAGCAGTCCTCTGTCCGGCTGCGGTTCAGTACCCTGATGTCAACAGAGGCTGTAAAGGTCACCTCATATCAAGCACGGGGGAACTGATAACAGACTACAATATTCCGATAAAGGGTATGCATCGATGTCATTTGATCACATGATGCAACCCCTCCAAGTACGATTAAATGGCAAAACAATCCAAACAAGATATGGATGATATGATGAGTAGAGCTGCGATGTCAGGAGGAAAACCAACTAATATCTTTAACAATATAAAGTGAAGGCCACCAGAATCAAAAGTTATCCGTCTGACGTTTCAACCTGACTATATACACGAATAAACTAAACCCTCATACAGAGAATATTTAAAAAGGTGATAACTCAAAAGTATCCCATACCTTACACAAAACCACAATTGGATTTCCATGTTTGGAACCAGGATTTTCAAGTGTCTCACTGAATTGCAGTCTTCTCTTTAAGATTCAGTATGCTAAAAGTTATGCATGATTCATTACTCAAACTATTCATGACGTCAAAGGCCCAACAGCTCTTTTGTTTTTCAGTGCAGTTTTCCCTTGTGAATGCAGCCGGCAGATGCTAAATATTTGTCTGTTTGCTAGTCAGGGGGAAGTGCCTAACTTCCATGTACGTTGATATCGTGTACGTGACCTCTGTAAACTTGATTGTTTTACTTTTTTCACGTTTTTTGAGTTTTTCTTTGCCATGTTTGCTTTTATTACATAAAGTAAAGTATAGAACTAGATGTAATTGAGGGGAGTCAGAACACACTTTAAACCAAGAACATTGCTGTTATGTGGGGTCTTAAACCCCTTTGCTAGCAGACAGACCCTTTAGTTTTTTTTATTCTGTAACTGCATTCAGAAAATGCAAGGAATAACACTGTTATTATATATACACAAATATATTAGCAAACTGCTGGCGTTGGCTTATATCACTACGAGAAAAGTAATGTTATTTATGGTCATTATCATTTTATGCTGATACTTGGTCAAACCACCGATCAATGTTTCTATGAATATTTTACTTCATACTACTGCCAAATTAGTCACACACTTAACTATCTCTGCCGTGGACGAGCCTGAAAAGCTACATCCTTAATACTTCTGTAAGTGTTTCTTTAGCAGGTTATTAACTAGACAACCATCTTGTGCTCCACTGATTATACGTGCCTCTGGATACTGTTGTTTCTAACTTGCATCCTGCAGACTGTACTAGAAAGACTGAATTTTGAAATTAAATGTACGTTAATAAAGCTACTTTTAGTTCCAGCCACCTAGACTGCAGAACATAGCAAACACAGATGTTGCTAATTACAATTACAAAAATTTGTGTGGTAGTAAAAGTACCACACATACAGTAAACAGTCCGATACGAGGCCCAGAAAAATTAACAGCATCAATGATTTATCTCCCATCTAAAGTGGTCAGGGTATCCAATCACAAAGACTTCCCCTCTTCAATCCTCAGCCTCTCCCCATAATGCTGCTCCTCCTTTCTTCAAAAGGCCTCTGTGAATTATTCATCCATCCTCTCTTCTCTCTCCTCCTGCCATCTTCAGATCAGCTGATGAAATATGTCGGTACAAGCTCCAGAGGGAGTGCGCAGGACTTCAACATGTCAATAAAGCGTTAGCTACCCAAATGTGGTGCCATGACAATGCACAATGTGAAAAATTGTCAGTGAAGTAGTGTTTTCTTAGTGGTATCTGTTCAGTACTTTTGTTTGTTACATTAAATCTATGACTTCGCTCTTGCTGTGACAAAAAAATGTAAAAAGAACTCATCATATAGCGTTTCGATTGACTGACTGATGCATGATCTGCAATTGGGAATATATTTTAACTAAATACACAAGTACAGATGCAGTGCTGAGGAACACAGAGTGGGAAAAAAAAAAATGATGACCAATTTGGAATAAAAGTAAAACAGTAGACAGTGCAGGTGATACTGAGGTGAGGGAGGACCCTGGAGACATGAGGGGGTCTCTCATCGTGGACTGATGGTCTGAGCAGTCAGTGCGGCCTGACAAAGAGCGAGGAGATTGATAGCTACTGTAGATAAGAGGAGCGAGCGAGAGCAGGAGAGGGAGAAAGAGGAAAAGGAAAAAGCTAAAGGGCTCTCAGGCAACTCTGATGCACCACCGGGGGAGATGGGCCGATGAATAATGGATGCTTCTCTAAATAGAAAGACAGCACAGAGCTGAATTCCGGGTTAGCAGACGGGCCGGCCGGCTCAAAACCACAATTCAACCTCTGAGCTGGACCGTCCCGTAAGAGGAAGTATCATGGCTCAACCCTGGAAATTATTTTTACACCATAATAGTCAGTCTATAGCGCCCTTCTTTGCCTCTCTTAATCTTGGGAGTGAGGCCCTACCCATCACTCAGCCCATACCTTAGCGTGGTCACGCACCAGTCCATCCATAATGTAATATATAGACGGACACATTTCAGACGCTGCCGCCCTGGGAGACCGACTGCATAACATGCTTGGACAAGATCGTTTTCCAGCAACAGAGAAATTTCCTCTTGCCCAACATCCTGTGCATCTCTTGATACCAAAGCTAACAGCTGATGTATCCAGAGTGTTGTCAAATGTGTCTCACGGTGACATTTCATTGTTTTCTCGCAAACAAAAAGATGATCATGGTGGGATCAAACTGTGCTTCCAAGATTCAGATCGTCCTGTGCAAGGATATGCTGCTTCTAAAGTCAACTTATTGCCACACTGCTGATTTAGCTGAACAAAAAATAATATAATAATCTTCAATGCTTATATCTTGTAGCATTGCATTGTGAAATTATTATACATGTTGTATTGTATTTGCCGTCTCTGCTGCCTTTTCATGCAAGCTATACTGCCTGCCAATTGGCTTCTTTGAAAGCATTAATTAAGGTTTTTGAATAACGCTCTTAAATTTCGACTCATTAAAAAAAGAATATTATATGCATACACTGCATGCTGTTCGCCTATTCTTTGATGTAGAAGTCTGTCAGGCTCAGGTAATTCAGATAATATCAACCAGCGACTGCAAAATTACAAATATCAAACGAATGCACCTTGAACTCACTTTGGTATTACAGCTAATAACAAAGACTCAGCTCAAGTGTGGCACAGAAAGTTCCAGAACAAATTAAGACAGTAACATCTAAGCCATCATTATTTGACAAACACAACTCTATAAATAGGTGCACACAATTTTTCCTGACAGGAAAAGAAACATCACACTACACCTCTGTTTAGCCAAACCAGCGAAGAGCAGAACAAACAGCAGAATAAACAAACATCCTTTTTCTAAAGAACACTTCAGGTCTGTACAAACGTTTGACTAATTCAGGACACTGCACACGCTCCTCTCTGCTTCAAAATAACCTCACAGCCGACAGCCTCTAAACAGTCTGATTCACAGCGCCCTGAGCCGTCCTTGAACCTCGATAACAAACCGATACAGCCGAGCGCTACAGAACATATTGCTCCACCCAAACATCACATCCCAGAAGGCAAACAAACAACGCCTCCTCTCGATCCTTCTTGCCCCCGGGTCTGGCATGCATGCGGACCATGAGACGTGCACGGTTTTCTCCTTACCCTTCCGTTTGTAGAACCACAGCATACAGCTTCGGAACACAGACATGGGAGAGGGCATGGAGGAGGTGAGAGGGGCCCATGGACTGTGGCTGGTGACCCTCAAGAAGGAGGTGAATAGGGGGGGGGGTGCTGGTGTGATGGGTTAGGTGTTGGCAGGTGGGGGGAAAATGGACACAAATGGACAAATGGAAGGACAGAGATGGAGGAAAGGTGGAGAAGGTTAGTTAAAGACCTTGTGGAGTGATAGAGTTAAAAAAAAAAAAAAAAAAAAAAAAAAAAGAGTGTCTGCGGTGTACTGGACCGGACAGCTCCCTGTCAAAAATAGAGGGAAGGTGTTGGCAGGACGGGAGGGGGGGCGATGCTGTAGCCGGGGGCCAATCCTGTCCCTATGGAATGACCGGTTGTTAGAGAGCGAGAGAGGCGGCAGCAGAGCAGCGAAGGACGAACAGCGGCAGCAACCAGAAGAGACCTGAGCTCAGCCTCCAGCTCAGCAGTATTCCCTCATCGTTCCCAGAGGCTCAACTGCAGAGACACACAAGCAGCAATCTTCCTTTCTCAGCCACAGTCGGGTGGGCCAAGAGAGTTTTTTTTAAAAAAAAAAAAAAAAAAAAAAAAAAAAGAAAAAAAAGCCTTACTTGGTCGATATCTTCCAGAGAAATATGTCTAGCTTGCAGTCGAAAAATTCTCATTTATATACGGAAATATGTGTCACTCCAACTTCACAGAGCTTGATGAGATTCCACGGTAAAGGGAGGAAGGAGCTCAAATGCACGCAGCACGCTTTGACATTGTGTAAATGCCTGTGTGCATGTGTTTCCTGGCATTAGTGCGGACCAATCCAAGTCTTTAAAAGGTGGGGAGGAAGTGAGGGGGAGAGAGAGAGAGAGAGAGAGAGAGAGAGAGAAAGAGATGGAGAGAAAATGAACAGCTGGGATGGATGCAGAAGAGATCGGAGAAAGAAAGCCAGTGATGGCAGCACAGAGAAGAGGTGGCTTGAAGAGAACTAAATGAAAAAGGGAGACGTCTCACCTTGGAAATGAAAAGTCTTCTGGTCCACAGTGATGGTGAATGTGCTGTCGTCCTCGTCATCAATGCCGATCACAGCTCCCTGGGCCAACGAGAGAGAGAGGGAGAGAGAGAGGGAGAAAAAAGCAGGCAGTCAGGCAGCGGGACACGTCATATTCCACTCTCCGTTTCTATCCTCATGCCCTCCACATGTTCCAGCAAGCAACCCCTGACTGTTCCTCTGTTAGACATTACCCTCTCTCCTCTTCAAAAGCTCCATCTCCTCTCGCCTTGTCCCTTCTTTGCTCACACTCCCTCTGTGTTTCTCTCACACACACACACACACACACACACACACACACACACACACACACACAGACACATGCGAGTGCAGCCTTTTGGAACATGGCAGAGAGAAAAGGGGAGGGGAGGAGGAGAAGGTGGGATTTGGGAGAGTGAAGGAGGAGAAAAAGCAGGGAAGGGTGGAGAGAAGCAGACACCGGAGGGACCGGCAGCGAGCAGCCGACAGGGAAGAAAAGAACTGCAGAGAAAACGGCCGGCTGGGTAGCTGGGACGTCGGCTCCTAGCAACCGAAACAGGGTGTGTGACGACTCAGAGCTTCACACACACCTATACAGCAAACCTGAAACTAATAAAGATAACAACTTCTACACTGGGTGGATAAGATAATATCAACAGCGGTAAAATGTTTTGCAGTGCCGAAAAATAGCCCTTCATAAACACCAACCTTTTTTAAATCAATATGTAGTATCAGACTCTCTGTGAGCCATTAATGATTCAGACGAAATAGTATCATGGGATGTTTTATAGTAAATTAATGAAACACAAGATATATATTGTCAGATATGGCCTCATGCCTTTTATTCTGAACATCCCAAGATATCTTAGAGGAAAGACCCTACTATCTGAGACAAATTGATCTGTAATAAATGACTGAGAAGATGTCTATTGTATTATTATATGTATAACAAACTATTAATGTTACTCTACTCTGTTTGTGAATGTTTCTACATTGGACGTACAAAGAGACGTCTGAAAGACTGATAAAGTGAACATAATGATAGTCTTTTAAATCTGGAAACCTTTTACATTTTAAAATTTGGTACACATATCCAGGTCTGTTCATGGCTGTACATCAAGATGGGGATGCATTGTACTAAATGATTTGATTTGTAAAGTCATAGTCTAAATAGTTTGAATAATTTGACTCCATTAAAAACATAGTTTTCTTGTTGCACTTCAAAAACAATCCTACAAGAACCAGTTTAACACTACGTTAAAGATGTTGCAGTTATTTAAAAGAGCACTCTGCGGGTTTAGTGGGAGAACAGAAAGAGCCTCAGGGAAATTTACTTTGTAACAAAACTTAAAATGACACAGCAGCTCTGCATTTGGTACAATATACAGAGATCAGGGTTTGAGACATGCAACACATTTTTAAAAATGGAAAATAGGCATTATTTATCATTTCATATTATATATATTTTTAAAGAATTTATTTATCATGATACTTTGTAGATGTTTTGACATTAAATAGTGTTATTTCTTCTGCTAATCAGGGTCAAAAACTTAAAAAAAACATCCTGATTCAAAGTTGTAAAACAATAAAATAGAAGGCCAAGAGATTGTAGTGAACAGACTTTCAACGACGAAGAGGAAGTTTTCGGCTTCATGATACAGATCATCAAATCATTGTATCGCAATAAATTACATCACACAAATCCAACTGTAATGGAAGCCTCTGACCTCTATCTATGTGTCAATAAATGACCCTGGATCCTCTTTTTAGGTCGTTTCAGGAGATAGTTCCTTCCTTCAGTAAGATCAATGGAAACATGTTCAGCGTGCTCGGCAAGGCAATTTGTCGCAAAACAGGTAGAAAAGTGTCTCTGAAGACAATATAAAACATACAATATATTTTCAAAAATAGGCAGCTCATTCTCTCAGCACTGATGTAGGCTCAGTCCCTTGAAAATCCTACAGCGTTAACAGCCTTCACCTTTTCTCCTGTTAAATTGTAAAACAGGTTTTGCAGTAGGGCAGCTGCTGCCATCTAGTGGGCAGCACTGAATACTGAAAACACATTGTAAGGGCAAGTGCCAATCCTGGCAGAG
Source organism: Anoplopoma fimbria (assembly GCF_027596085.1). Lineage (NCBI taxonomy): Eukaryota > Metazoa > Chordata > Actinopteri > Perciformes > Anoplopomatidae > Anoplopoma > Anoplopoma fimbria. Next base: position 19,306,517 of record NC_072456.1, on the reverse strand, counting down.
CTAAAAAAGTGGGAGATTGATATTACATTACATTACATTACATTACATTACAGTCATTTAGCAGACGCTTTTATCCAAAGCGACTTACAATCAGTAGTATGTTACATATCATTCACCCATTCACACACTGATGACAGGGCTACCATGCAAGGTGCCACCATCAGACTCTAACTAACATTCATTCACATCCAGTCCACACCGATGGCAAGCCTTCGGGAGCAACTTGGGGTTAAGTATGTGGACTTAGCTGTGGGAAACTATTTACACCTGCTGAACAAGGCAAACAAATCAGGCATTCATATATCTGATAACAATTGCAGAATGCTGTGTATAGTGTTCCAGATTTCATTGACAAAGCAAACAAAAGAAATGAATGGGATTTGGTTACCGCACTCAGGACGACAATGCCCTGAACATGTGAAAACTCTTCCAAATACCTGGTAAAGCAGGGCAGCAAAAACTAAGCCAAGCAAAAAAAGAGTAGGCAGAGTTTTTAAAAAACAACCGTGAGTCAGGAAAAGGATGGGCTTGATCCTGAGAATCTTACCCTGAGTCGCACACAGCCTCTTCTGGATCCCCGCATCATCTTGTCCTTTGACTGAAAATCAACAACAGAACAAATTAGGGATTGTTACAGTCAGTATGTGGAGCAAACAGCATATGAACTACATAGGCAGGTTGTCCTGTATGCCATAAGGCTGGGGAGGCCAAACTATGGCAGAATCCTGTAAAACAGGATTTGTTTTTAAAAAGGGCCCGTGGTGAATTCTTAAAAATAATCTAGAATATGGCTTGAGCATATTTCTAACAAACTGCACTGTATGAACATTACATATAATAGTTAAAACACCCGACTACATTTAGTGAAATGATCTCCGTCTGTTGGCACAGAAACCAATATTTAACCATTTCTGACAGAATATTTTAAGTGGGCACTGAGGCCGTGCACTCTATTACAGTTTAAATGTACTGAAATAATTTTAAGTAAATGTAAGAGCCGCAGACACAAAAATACTTTTCGTAATATGTGGACACACCAATCAAGGACTGTAATGTCAGACGTTAAACTTTAGTTGTGTTGCATAATTATTATTTTTTTTAATGGCACTTTTTTTTGCAGTGTTACTGGTTGAAAACAAAGCATTCCTTGATGTTTGGTCCCTGGCTCCTTATATTTTTCTGTATATGGCCCACAATCCCCAAAATTTGGCCACCCCTCTCATAAGGCTATTAATATCTACGAGCGTTTTGATCCACCTATAGTCTCAAGAGTCTCTGCTATTAATAAGAGAGTTGAGAGACTCTTCTCTTTGCTCTGGTTTTGGATTTCAATGTAGTTGAGTTTTTATGAAATCATATTACAAAATAAAGCTCAAGATAATTTAACTAAAAATCATACACTGGCTGAGGGCAGTGTGAGGGCAGTGTAAGTCATATTAGTTGAAATCATCTCTAGAATGATTAGTGATGCAAGTTCAGCTCAGTTTTTTTTAATTCTATTAAACTTACTCAAATGAAAAATGTACATGCATATAGTTATCCGAATAGAACTGCAACTAATCATCACTTTTGTCGTCAATTATTTTCCCGATAAAAACCATTCTGTCAACAAGAATTGAATGTGACCTATAAAATTGCTTGATTTGTCCCATTTGAAAAGCTGAATGAGCAAATTTGAAGCTTGCAAAATGTTCTGTCAATCAACTTATTGTTTCAGCTCTTCATCAGGCAATGTGTGACATGCCTACTAGACCCTTGTTCTGCTTTGTCTTGATGGCCTACATTCATTAGACTCAGCAATCTGACTGGTTCACTCCTGTCTGTCAGTGGGGCATTGATTCATTGCCCTGAAATGTGCAACAACTGCAGGTTTATTGTCACATCTCAACAGGAAGCATATCTCTACCACAGTGATTACTTTCATGATACCATCCAAACAAACCTATTTTAGTTAACATTCCTTTAAGTCACCAACACAGTAACTATTGAACAATAAGATATGACATGCTTTGGTGTGCAGCTCTTCCTTACAACTTGTGTCACAAACAGCACCATTGACTGTTTTGTTTTTGTTTGTTTCTTATCAGAGTTCAATAAATCATTGACGTTGAATTTATCAGAAATCCAACTAGCAGCCAGTCTCCTCGCGCTGTGTCTTGTTAACCGTTTAGCTAGCAAACCAGCGAGCATATTGACTCTTTTTCAACTACCAGAGACAAAATGTCTTCTCGTTAACATACAAAATGATGTCTCTCTCTCTCTTTTAAACACACGCTGTTAACTATTCACAATCATGTTTCGCCGTGTTGGTGTATTTCAGCTCTTGGCTATGCTAGCTAGCCAGCTAGCTACAGTAGCGGAAGTGTGGTAAAGAAATACTGTCACTCTATTGGTCAGCGGGTGTTCGAGGGCCGTTGCTATAAAAATACTGTCACTCTATTGGTCAGCGGGTGTTCGAGGAGCGTTGCTATTGGCTAACGGACCGTTACGTCATCACCTAGACCCGCCTTTTTGAGCCAGCTGATACTCCCAACTCCTGACAAACACAAGGCCCTTTATCCCAGTTGGGTTTGACAACCAGTGACAACTTCTACCATCTAACCTCTTAAACGGATCAGCTCAGCGTCTATAAACCCTGGAGGTGAACGTACCGTGTAGTATGACAGTAGACCGGCATTGTAGTCCAACACGAACCAGCGGTACTGCCACCCCTTCATGACGTTAGTCCACTTGCTAAGCGGCCCCTCCATGATGGACGCCATCTTTACAATAGTCCACGAATGGGGAGGAGTCGGATAAGGTGTGGGCAGGCGTCACCGGCAGGAGGCTGCTGCTGATGAAGATGATGGTGATGATGATGCATATGATTGAGGTACCCAAGAATGTATTAAACAAGGGAAAAAGTGTGCTTTACTTGAGTAAAATAAGGATTAGCCCACTCAAATAGTTAATATTATTATTATATTCCTTTATTGAAATTCGGGTGTTGCAGGAGCTCAACTACATAGAAATAGATAATAAATACAACATATATTAAAAAATAAAATAAAAATAAAATGTACAGTATATTCACATGGGGGAAATTCGGGTGTTGCAGCAGCTCAACTACATAGAAACAGATAATAAATACAACATATTAAACAATAAAAATAAAATAAAAATAATAAAAATAAAAATGTAATAAATACAACATATATCCACATGGGGGGGGAAATTCGGGTGTTGCAGCTGCTCAACTACATAGAAACAGATAATAAATACAACATATTATACAATTAAAAAAAAATAAAAAAAAATGTACAGTATATCCACATGGGGGGTATGGTCAGCATGATGGCAGACTGTCGTCTCCGCTGTTGTTAGTTAATAGTTATAATAGTTTTTCTGTCTTTATATATAATATTTCAGTTATTGTGGATTCTTTACTGTTTTTATTGCTTATTTATAATACTTGTTTTTTATTTTATTTTATCTTGTTTTTCTTTTACTATGTCTCTTGTTTGCACTATAACCTATGCTGCTGTAATCCTGTAAATTTCCCCACTGCGGGACTAATAAAGGATTATCTTATTTTATCTTATCTTATCTTAAATACTCATTTTCAACTAAAACTCGTGCATTCCTGCAAATCCAATTAACATTTGTGTTTCTTTTTTTAAGGAAATAACAGATACCTTCTAAGAAAAGTGAGAGTAGCAGCAAAAAAAACAAAAAAAACAATCACTTGTAAATGGTTACAGACGGATCCATTTAAGGTAGATAACTGGCTTGTATTCATCAAATAGATTCATGAGATGGAATGACTGACTTTCTTACTAAGATTGAGACATTTTTTACTTATACATTGCAAAATGGACAAATATGGAACGTGCTTAGAGGTTTTCCCAACTCATCCTTAGAGTCTCAAATATAATTGACCTTCCTTTTACTGTCTGCTTTGACAATCATGGAAAATGATTCGCAGATTATGAAGTGCTGTATAAAGACCCCCTGCCCTTCATCCATTATATAGTAATAGTTGGTAATGATGTTGCTGTTCTGTATTATTGTTTTTGACCCAAAAAAGACCTAATCAAATCTAATTTTAATAGAAAATGAATAATAATCTTGTAAAAAAAAAAGGCTTGAAATCTTACTAAAGTAATCGTGTGAATGTAGGAGCAAAACAATGTACATGAAGTATCAAAACTAAAAGTATTAGTCAGTGTTTTATTATTGGATCATCATTGATATGCAAACATTTTAAGCTTAACTTCAATCTTGTAGTTGACCAAGGTGAAGCTAGTTTAACTATACTGCTGGTTAGTTGAATTTAAATTAATTTAAATATTAACTGATTATGACTTGTGTATAAATTCTTAATCTGAAAAGCAACCAGTGGTGACAGCTGTGTAACAAAGGTGGTGGAGTTAAAACGTACAATCTTTCCAGTTGAAATTTAGGGGAGAAATACTAAGTAAGGAACAAGAACCTCAAAATTGCACTTAAGTACAGTAAATGGACGAGATGTATAGCGACAACTTTCCCTACCACTATACAAATTCTGTAATCTTAAAAAATGTACTGTATTCAGAGTCTAGTAGAGTTGACTAGAAATTACAATAAAGTTCACTGGCTTTAAACACAGACTGTGGATTTATCTCAAATGATTTTATTTTCGTTTCACAGTCTGCACAGTTTTCTCACATTTACCTCTGCCTGCAACTTACCAACAAGGATAATGTGCCTTTGCTCTTGAGCCACCAACATTCATTTTAATAATTGTTTAAAACTGATTGAAATGTTTGGAGGCAGATAAACAACCAAAAACAGAGCAGTATTCATCAATATCTTTATTATTTACAATAGGCTTAACACTGATGAGCAAAACTTCACAGTAATATAACGTGAGCTTTAAATAAAAAAACAAAACAAAAACACAAAATATATATTTTGTACAATAAAAAAAAGTTCATGTTAACATCTCTGCCACTTTTATCCCTGTTTAGATTCACATATTCCATTATTTTGCGTGTTGGTTTACATTGCACTCGTACAACTGAAGAAGTGGCCTTTGGTATAATGATGTGTACACACGTTCTCCAGAGCTGTTCTCCAAAACAGAGACAGGAGAAAAGAAATAACAGATATACAGGATAAATGCAGGCAGCATAAATAAGGACAATGCAAAAGACTGATAATGAGAATAACCAAAAATGTGTGGTCAGTTCAAATACTTAAAAGCGTCGGTTCAGATATCAGATTTGAGGAAAAAACATTGGTACCAAAATCAATTTATTGACTCTGTAAATACTGATTGAAAATGTACATCTTTTATTTCTTTATAAAATAGTCCAGACTGGCAATGTGTTGATTCTGGGAGGTTACATTTTTTTCTTGATGAGGCTTTTTGGGAAAACCTGCTCGACAGAGATGCACTTTACATACACATCAACAGAAAAAAAGTTTCCTCGGCAATCTAAAGAGACATTTTTAGACAGAACTTTTGATTTGATCGGACTATGAGACAACACAGCAGCTTGGGTTTAGTGCAGCAGACTCATGTGTCATTTGCTAGAGAATCTGAATACATAATCATCAAAGACAAATTGCACCTTTTGGTTTCAAGTTTGCATCTGACCATTGACCTCCTGAAATGATGCATGATGTAGTGAAATGCTTATCACAATTTCATGGCAAAGGAGAAAAAAACACATGAATGTTTTAATGATGGACTTTAACATCGCCATACCTGTGTGTTCTTGCGTTGATATCGTACTGTACATAAATCATTTGTTCACAAAAAGGCACCAAGAATCATGAAAGAAAAAAAGATGATGGCATTTCTTTCCGTCCATGTTATTTGAAACTCACAGTGAATAGACATGAGTCATCAGTTTGTCTCAAAGGATCCTGTTTGGCAAGAAAATGGACATAAATACGGACACAACAACAACATGAAATGAGAATGTGAAACGCATCACAACACAAGTGGACAAAACATTTACTTGGCAATCCATCAAGTGTCATTAACAGGCATTTTTGAAAGTGTTATGGACCTGCAGTGTTGAGATTAGATCTTGTAGTATTCATATGCAACATGTGTCGATGAACCAATGTGTCTGAGGCCTTATCCAGTGTACATTAAGATGTGAGCCAAAGCAAGTTGCGTGAGTTGTGTGTGCGCTGTACACAGTTTTGTTTGTGCTCAAAAAAACAGAGCAGCTGTTTCTGGACTTAATTATTTAGTGTGACCAAAATTAAAGTATGGGCCAATAAAAAAAATAAAAAAAAGTTATAATAAATAATAAAAAAATGGCACTTTAAGAGATTAAAGATTCATGCAGATGAATATTCGACCGGGTTCAGAACGGAAGAATAATACATTCATAAAGCAGATATTCAGATCTGGGTGGATGAGCCTTTGTCTCGCAATACATCTCTTCAGTCAAAAACATTGCTCTTAATGCTGTAACTACACATAAATCTTTTGTTTCCTGGATATGAAATAAATCAAATATTTACATAACTTTTCTCTCAAAATAGGTCTGTGCTTTTAATAAAAGAAAAAGAAAAATAATCAGGAATAATTTAAAATTCAAGTTCATACATAGACATTCTAAAAAGCATTTTTCTTTGAACCAAATAATGTACAAATCACTCATGTGCTGAAGACATACTGCAGTTTGTTTGTTTTAGAGATCAGTACTGTGTGATTAGTGTAAAGTAGGTCTCTGCATTTCGCAGTGTTCACACGCGGAAGAAATTTGAGGCACTGAGGACACGACAAGGCTTCAGGGAATCCAGCACTGTCCATACTCAGAAGGACACTTTTAGAAATACTGTCCCAGTTCACCTGCTCATGCACTACCCTGTGCTCTCCCCTCCCACTCTTTTATGCTCCCTCATACCAGGAAGAAAGGTAATGTGCAACGATAACTGGACATAAATATTGAAATGCTTTAGGAGACTGGGGATTTTCCCCATTTATGTGGCACTGTGTTAAGGTGTGAACATGAGTCACGACACTGAAGCGAAGACAAATAGTGTGCATATGACAAAACAGCCCACATTCATTATGTTTCTAGAATGGTGGGGAATTAACAAAATGATTTATTAAAATCGTTTTGATTTGATAAGCCTGAATTTGGTAAAACTGAAACGTACACTTAACGTTTCATTTGAGCTTATTTACACGCCTGTCAAATGCACACGAGTTTCAATGAGGCAAGTGATCCCTTCAGTCTTTTTTCTCAACGGTCGCCTTGTGTGGACACGTGGGAATGTCTGCGTCAAAAAAGTTGATTATTCTTAAAAGATTATTCTCAGAAACGAGGCTTTAGTCTGATACCAACATGAGCAGTTTGTTATTTTTGTCCATCTACTACTAAGTAAAAACAAAACATCTGCACCCAGAATAAAAGTGTCAAATTGAGACCTCCAACCGTGAAGTTTGTTTCCAATCTTTTAGAATATAATGGCTTTTTAAAAAAATGGCTTATGGTCACTCAGTTCCCAAGACAGTGAGCAAAATACTCTACTGCAAAACACAGTACATCCAACTGATGATTCACTCCTTTGTGAAACACTGTTGGCGCTAAGTCAGTGAAAACAGTTGTCTAGTATTCTCAGTAAGGCTGAGCTCAGCCACCATCGTTCTCTCTCAGTATGTGACGGACTGACAGATGAGCAGAGTGAGCTTCCACTTTGCCTTCTCTCTGGGCTGGCTACACACAGCTGATACACTCGACATTCACTTAACGAAGAGGCCTTTATCACAGCAAGGTGGAGACGCGGGGGCTAAAAATGTCATAGTGTGTATTAAACCACATTTAGTTTGGTATAAATGTTTCTGAATATGTACAGGTCAGAGCAAAACTAGTGTCCACACTGGCATTTTATGAAAGAGTTGTTTGTAAACAGTAAAAAGAATACATTTTGTAGTGATTTCTCTGAGGTACTTTAGAGATTCATCTCATTTCGTCCCCCCCGAAAAAGCTGTCAAAAAGAACCAGAACATAAAGAAGGAATATGAGCAGTCTGTTGGGTAGTTGGGGGGGGGTGATGACGGTTGGTGTTGTCACAGTGGCTACCTCTGCACTACGTCACTAATCTCTTTAATGCAGCTGTGCAGGTTGTCCAGTACAGTGTTGGGCCCCACGCCACCCAGCCCTCCACCTCCTGAGGACGAGGCCCTCAGTTCCTGCAGGCTGAGCTCCAGCTTCCCCACTGCCTCTCGGAAGGCAAATTTGTTCCTCATCTGAGGGATGCAGTCCACGTAACCTGAGCAGTAGTCTAGCAGCTGGTGGCCGGCGTCCAGCACCTGGCTGCTGGAGGGGCTTTCCGAGCTGGCGTGGAGGGCGCTGCTCAGGCACTCGGCGCACTCCAGCATGGCCTCGCGGCTGACTCGCTCCAGGGGAACCCTCTCCGCCTGCTGCTGCCTGGTGCGCCGCAGGGCCACTTTGGAGCCGGCAGATGATGCTGTGTGTGAGGAGGCAGTGTTGGCGGCCCCGTTGGCCATTTTGGTGGGAGTCGTGTTGTTGGTGGCTGAGCAGGAGGAGGAAAAGGAGGAGGAGGAGGAAGATGCAGGAGGCACTTGTGGCGGTGGCACTGACGGTCTGCCCGTCGTTGCTCCACCGGACATTCGCCCCGACCTGTGACCTTTCAATGTGTCTCCATTTACTTCCACCGGTGGCGCTCCCCCTACCTGCTCCTCTCCGTCGCCGCTGTAGGAGTGTTGCAGGCTGCGCAGGGTGGGAGGCGGAGGAGGAGCACACTTGGGTTTTACAAGTCGCGGCCTGTCCCGGTCCGCTTGGTGCTCGGACAGCAGTTTGAAGCGGTTCCCCTGAGAGTCCAGCCCGACCAGGTGCACGTCGGCTGGGCTGTGCTTCAGCGTGGGGGAGATCAGGACCGGGACTTTGTGGTTGTGAGTTGGAGCACCTGCTGCGGCTGACGAAGCACTCGAACTAGAAGTCTTAGAGGGAGACGGCCAACTCTGCTGCCTGTCCAGCCCGCCCCCACCCTCCTCTCTACCCTCCTTGACCCGAGACAGACTGTCCGATTCCCCCACCTCCCCCCAACCCCTGGTCCCCTCACCCCTACGGCAGCGCCTCGGGGTAATAGCTTGGCTTTGGGCCTTTCCCTGATTTGTGCGGTCCCCTCATCCATCCTCCTCAGCAGAGTTTCTGAGGGCTTCGCTGCCCCGTTCTCTGGCTGGGAGGTGGTGGAGGAAGTCCTCTCTAGAGGGGGTTTAGCACTGCGGTTCCTGGGTAAAGTCAGAGCCATGCGCTCCAGGTCTGGCAGCCCAGATGACATTGAGGAGGTAGAATTGGACCTAGGAAAGGGTTTAGGCCCTCCAGCTATACTCCCACCCTCCTCTGAGGAGGTTGTCTTTCCTGTCCGTAGCCCCAGGGTCCTTTTGATGAGTCGAGGGGTAAAAAAACCAGCCAACCCACTCCAACTGCTTCCGCTCGTCACCTGTGAAGCGAGCCCCCCACCGGAGGGCTTCTGTCCAAAAGCAGCCCCACAGCAGCGTGACTGAGGCTGGGTGGGTTCTCCGTGGGAGTGAGAGGGAGAGGCAGAGAAGCCACCGAGACCGTCCGACTGGGGTTGGGGAGGAGGAGCGCTGAAGTCAGCGGTGGGCTCGTATTTCTTGTGAGGCTGCGTTTCCATCTCCCGGAAAGAACTGCTCCTCTTGGGTGGCGTCGGGAGGTTCTGTTGGAGCTGAGACGACGGCGAGGAGGAAGAAGAGGAGGAAGATTTCTTCTTAATGAAGGAGCTAAAGAAGCCAGTCTTGCGGTCTCGCGTAAATGTTCCCATATCCTGTGCGTCCTCTAAAAGGTTGCCGGGAGATTTATCTCTTGGCTGCTGTTTTCTGGGCAGAGCCGGGGAGCTGCCTGATCGGCCATCCCCTCCTAACAAAGTAGAAGCCCAGCCTGGAGAGAGAAAAGAGGGCTGGATTAAAACAATGCTACAGAGCTGGGCTGCACTCAGCATAAAAACACATCTTTGTTAAAAGGCTACTTAATACCTAGCAGGAAACAGATAATGAAGAATACTGAACTCTTAGTCTCTCAATATTCTTGCCTTTACATTATTGTCACTCATTGCATCAGGCAGCTGTGTGCTGTTGTGATAAAATGGACTATTCCCTCCCTCTCGCTCTCTCTAAAAGCTTTTCTTTCCTCCTCTGAGACTCGTGAGAAAGGAAAAAGCATTTCAGGAAAAGGGATGGAAAGTTTTCAGTCCATGTCGGTCATGCACATGCAAACACTAATTCAATGATTTACAAGCTGCTCTTGTAAAAGATGGGATGAGGAATACACTGCTAGGACTTGATGATCACACATTCCATACAGAAACTGCCCAACCTTAACTAGGAGGGCTGTTGCGTAACTTTGCAAAAAGGGGAAAATATGTTCACAGTTCTTCTGGCCTTTAATTAAATACAGAATGGTGCAGAATCTTCGCTAAACAGACAATGAATTATGACATGTGGAGGGGAAAACTGTAAACTTTATACCATTCCACAAAAGTTATGTGAAGTGAATAAGGGCACAAACAGTTCATTCAGTATTTCTTACTTGGCATGGATCTCTCTTCATTGATAGCATTTGCATGAAAATATAAATACAAACAAACAAGGAATATTAGTAAAACACAATAGACATGAACATTTAAATCAAAACTGTGGTTTCAATCTTTGTGGTTTCATTAATATCAAACATACACTTGGGGATGTTTTATGAGTCGTGCCTGGTGCTTAATGACATTGTGAAATGTTCTGCATGTTCACAGTAGCACTTTTATTGGATTTATGACTTAATGAAAGCTTCTGTTCACTTTATTGGTGATTACTTGTTGTTCACATGCCAAGACATAAAAGCTAAACAAAATGGTAGCAGTGGCAGAAGTAGGTGAGAAAAATCAAACCAAGACAAAGACAGGGACAGATGGTCTCCTTCACACACACCGAGTACACACACACAAATGAAACATTTTATTTTCAATATAAAACAAATAATTAAGCAATAAATTAAACGAGACAAGACAAACAACAGACGATATGGAAATTTAATATTAGGGTTAGCAAATATGAATACATGAAGCGTTACCAACTATTGATTGGGATGTGGGTAATAACAGGAATGCAACAAATAGGACAAGACAGGATATGAGCAAGACCTTCATTCCATTACAGATAACAAAAACAGTTTGTTCTCTCTCTCTCTCTCTCACTCTCTCTCGCTCTCTGCGTTTATGATTGACTTGAAGTGATTCCATGAATCACATGATAGAAGAGCTGAAACTACATTTAAAATGCTTGAGGATTCTGAAATCCTTTAATGTTAATGCTAAAAAAAATGTCATTCTTTGCAAGAGAATTGTGTAAGGCATAAAAAGAGGTTTGCTCATTTCATATATCATAGTATTTCACTCCACTGTCCCTCAGTTATACATGATATTGGTAAAGGTGTACTTTGCTGCAGATACTGCAGTATTTCAATATTTTTTTTAGTTGCTGCTTTATGGAGTGAATCTTTATTCTGTGTGCATTTATAATTTCTATTATAGAATCTTTAACATCTTTTCATTGGTGTTGGATGACGTGGAGATGAGCACTTAAGTTTCATGGCTGAACATAGATAACCTTGAACATTAGAAATCAAATACTTCTGAATGCTGAAACCATTGTAATACTAGGCCGGTGTATCGGGACTATGTCAGGCTGTGCTTGCAGATCTGCCTTGAGACAGCGCTGGATGATCGACCGGACGCTGGACAGATGCCGGCAGCAGTGGTCAGTTGGGAAGGAAAATGACAGCCCTCCTTTTCAGGCGGCGGGCTTGGCGGCGCTGCAGTTGACTCTGTGGATCGGTGTTCTCAGGCATACCTGCAGAATCATAATGTTGTGCATCTGACTGGTTGGAAGTAAGGTAGGCATGTCTGGCTGTACCTGAGTGACCGTGCGTGCCGTGGTCGGATCGTCCGTCGAGTCCACCCTCAATGTTTTCCTTGTTTTCTGTGTGCTTGAGTGTGCGAGATTTGGAAGGCAACAGGGGCATGTCGTGACTGAAAGGGTGCAGAGGTCCGCAGTGACCCGAGGAGGCCGTCTTACAGAGCTCCTCTGCTACCTCTGCAATGTACAAGAAAAAGATTGGAACCATTAGAAGAAAGTCACAATCATTTACCAATTAATTTACATGACAATATTTAATCCTCATCAAATGATTAGTCAAAACTCTCTCAGTTATAAACTTTTTGTTTTCTAATTTTCCACTTTACCCTGTTTTATACATGATGCTGCTCCATTGACACTGATTCTTAACAGGGATTGATAAAGTTTCATCTTATATAAGGTTTTCTAGCCGTCTCTCAAGGCAGCGAAATTGAACAGGCAGCTCTGCTGAGCTTAGTAAACGTCAGCTTTCTGAATGAGAATGAGAGTTTGCCTGTTCAGCTCAATCAGGAGCAGTGATTTAAGAAGCTTTATGAATGCCTGTTTTGAGATAAGACTGCCATCTGAGGATAAGCTACATGTTACCCTACCTTCAGAAATGCTTGAGTCATGGAACATTGTTTCAAAGGCTTGGTGGATCTCTGCAAACGAAGGCCGGTCCAATGGGCTCCACTGCCAGCCTGGTAGAGAGAGAGACAAAAAGACATGTTAATAAATAATTTTAATTATTATTATTCCAGACTATCGTTTGTAAGACCGTTTTCTTATTTCTTCTTACGGGATTGTGATTTTTAAGACAGTATGGAAGGGGCGAACTGTGATATGAAAAAGGTTTCGACAAGCATCTAGAAAAGATTAAAGCCCAAAGCAACTTTTTCAAAGCTGTCGACCTCTATTCATGTCTTCCCACTTTAGTGCAACCACTTGGTGAATAAGTAAAAGGCAGGTATGCTGGGTAATACTCACATGCTCTCATGAGTTCATAGACTTTGGGCGGGCATCCCTCGGGCTGTTCCATGCGGTAACCTTTCTCCAGGAGGTCATAGACCTGAGACAGATCGATGCCGGGGTATGGAGACATGCCATAGGTGGCAATTTCCCACAGCAGCACCCCGAAGGCTGGAAGGAAACGCATCAAACATTAGCACATGGAACAATGAGCTACAAGGGAGGAACACGTAGTATGAATGTACAATAATTTATTGCTCACCCCAGACATCAGACTTGATTGAGAAGGTGTTGTATGCAAGGCTCTCGGGTGCAGTCCATTTGATGGGGAACTTGGCCCCGGCGTGGGCCGTGTAAGTGTCACCAGTCATCAACCTGCTCAGTCCAAAGTCTGCAACCTTCACAACATGATTCTCCCCGACCAGGCAGTTCCTCGCTGCGAGATCCCTGAGGGAGGGATAGTGAGGATAGGAGGAGAGAGGGAGAGAAAGAAGGGGAAAGAGAGAGGAATTAGATTACTCTGACAAATGAGGCAATGCATCTATATATATATATATATATATATATATATATATACACACACACACACACAGAGACAGACGTGTCTAGAGTTTCCCCTCACCTGTGTATAAAGTTCTTCTTCTCCAGGTATTCCATGGCAGAGGAGATCTGTGTGGCCATGTAGAGCAGCACCACAGCGTTCACCTCCTCCTTCTCACAATCTCTCAAGTAGTCCAGGAGGTTGCCGTGTGGCATGTACTCCGTTACAATGTAGAACGGAGGCTCCAACGTACACACACCTGTGGGGAAGGCAGCAGTTAGAATACAGAAGCCAACCACCACGAAGAGTGAATGTGTCTGCCAAAGTCAGCTCAAGAGTTATTTAAAATGTACTTAGATACAATTTATAGGAAAATTGGTTTGGTTTTGTGGAGGCGTAGTAACATTTGTTCATAAATACTGACCTAGTAGTTGAACGAGGTTTGGGTGTTTAACCTCCTTCATAACTGCTGCTTCTTTCAGAAATTCTTCAACTTCCATGGTATCCTCCTGTCATCACGGAAAATGGGGGGAAAAAAGCAAAAAAAAAAAGGAATCTTGTCAGTGGGATGGAAAGAAATGGCAGCTGGGAACAAGTAACATGCAGCATGTAAAGAGATAAGCATGTGTTTTACCAAAGTCTGCCTGCAGGTGGCGATCTATGACCACTTTCACAAACCAGCTTTCCACAGTAAAGCTCAGTGCCATTAAATGAAGACAGGAGGGGCTTCTTACCTTTAGTGTCTTGACGGCCACCGTCAGGTTGTACTTCTTCCACACTCCCACGTACACCTCTCCATACTGGCCTCCTCCCAGCTTGTGCTTCATGGTGATATCCGTGCGTTCCATCTCCCACTTGTCGTGGATGGGGGACACACCGTACACTGTGGGCTTGTTACATTTGGGTGCTGGGTAGTGCAGGGTGGTGACCAGGCCATCGGCTACCGTGGAGTGATGGTGGACCAGCTCGGCCAGGGTGGCAAAACGACTCTCAGATGTCACATACACCTGAGGGGGGAATGGAAGGAGGAGGCGTGGAGGTGGGGGGGGAGGACAAAGGGAAAGGGTGAGGAGAGGGACAGAGTTAATAAATGCTGTCAAAGTCCTAACGCCAATTACAGAAAGAGCAGCACACAACTTGACCTTATTATGAACAGAAAATGAAAGTATGAATCATTCGTCCATTGTCAGCCTCTCTACCTTTCCATCAGAGGACGTGTTGATCCGGTAGTGGTAGACCCTCCCCTCATAGCGGAGAGAAATGGACAGCTGTCCGGGGCTGCTCTCGCTTTCCCGGACCAGGAAGCTGCCGTTGATGAGGGAGGAGAGCAGGTACTCGGCGGCGCTGCGTGACACGGGCCCATGGTACCAGCTGTGCTTCTCCAGACTGTTGACCGGCGTGATGTAGTTGGAGGGAACCCAACCCTGGCCGTTCTTAGAGCGCACTTCGCTCCATTCCCCATTCTGGTTGTAGCCCAGCACACGCAGCTTCTCACCTGGACAGAGAGGGGGGGGGCAACTTGTAAGAGTTGATCTCATGGTGACATGATCAGTGGCAGCGTGGACTGCTGGTTAACATGTTATCAAGGCTTTTATCTCACCCGTGCGTACTGTTCAAGTGACCTTTAAAAAGAGACTAAAGCAAGTCAGTACTTGAGTAAACCTTGCAAGCCATTTTGATAAGAAGATAAAAAAAAAAAAAAAAAAAAAAAAGGTTCTTATGTTTTATGATTAAATATCTGACGCTGTTTACAGGATTTCATTCAGTTTTTTCTATCACATTCCTAAGATAGAAACAACAAAGAAGATAATTTCTTATCAGGTCACAGCGTTGGTTAATAACAGGTCACACACAGGAGAGAGGAGTCACGTATTCGACGTGCCTCTCATTGAAACTACATCAAAAGCTATGGAACAATGATAGGGTTGGGTGAACTGCATATCCGTCATAGAGGGCTAGGCAAAGCCAGGCATGTAGTGACTTGGTCTGTTGTCTCTATCTCTTACGTCAGTGCTGGAGACATGTGTGAGCAGAACGGGCTGATGTTCTGGAGACAGGAGGAGTAACAGTGTAACAAATAAACACTGAATGAAGCAGTGATCTGTCTTGGCAGTTTCATTGAGGATTGGAGAAAGAAAAGAAACAGGGCAGAGTCTGGCTATGAGTGATGGTTTGGCAGAAAGTAGAGGCTCAGTCAGCCTGGGAGGGAAGGAGGAAGTATCCGTCTACCTACCTTTGATCTTCCACCACACATCCTCTAGGCTACCTTTTCTTCCAGTCCAAATCCGTCTATATCTCTCCAACCAGTCAGACTCAAAGTTTTAAACACAAAGTATCACTTAACCCCTTGAAATCTTTCATCTCTGAGGACTACATGGTATGTTACCTTTTAGGCTCAAATCAGCTGTGTGTTAAGACAACGCAAGGGGGTGCGATGGTGTGTGATTTTGCTTCATGTGCTGGCGAGACAAGGATTTTTGATCCAGGAAGTCCGGGGGAGTAAAAAATGATTGCATTTAAAGGCTTATCAGACGACAAAACACTGCACGGCAGTTTATGATACTCGCATAACATGGCGGCAACTATTTGATCTTTCGTCACAAGATAAACTGAAGAAACAAAACGTCCAGATTACAAAGATAACCAGCATTTCACACAGGGCTGGAGTGGATCTGAATGCAGCCATCATGACTCAGTTGCACGCCTTTGCACACAGACATTTAACTACAGTCAGTCCAGTGAGACAACCATGAGCCACTAATATGAAACCACTAACTAGAGCTGCAGGTCGAGCTCTTTAAGTGAAACACTATGCTAGCAATCCACAGAACTACATTAAACAGAGATGGTTATCCACATCCAGCCCACCAATCCATCAGTCTCCTCTGAGTCTGTAAGTTCTGTGGGAGTGGAAACACTGACTGCCTCCTTGCCTCACACACTTGGAGCCATGTGTGCTTGAAGCCGGGCCCTAGTCTGGCCTAGCCTGGTTCAACCTGGCACATAAAAGAGACAAAGATTAGCCCCAGACACAGGCCTGTAAAGTCCCTTCCTCTGATCAGCGCCTGCCTGCTGTGTTCACCCACCTGTTATTATTACAGTTGAACATATTTCATATCAACATGATCACATGGAAACACACACAGCATTAGAGGCATGCTGGGGTGTTTCAATGTGAAAGGGCAAAGAGCCGGACTGATAGGAAGCCTGGGAGTGCCCATGTGCTCGCATGTGGGCAAGAAATCTCAGATTCACTCCATGAGTCAGGGTCCAAACATCATTTCCATCCAAGGCAGCTGCCATGGAAGTCTTAAAACGATGGATAATTAACACTATGCCACGTTTTAATGGTTTAGATTGGTCGGGCACATGAGCCTGGCTGTCACGATCCTGGCTGTCTCTCATATTATGAGGATATTTTAAGCTCATTACTTTGGGGAACGATGGTTGAGCGGTTAACTGCTGCTGGGTTAGAGGAGGAGGTTTGGTATGAAGACAGCGTGTAATGGAGAAAGGAGTAACACGTAGTGAAAAGATTAAGACAAAGTATCAGCATCACTGGTATTTTAGTCTCTGTCTGCACAAGTTTTAGAAAAAATGTCCTTGTTACAAGCTCTGATATTATTGTTTCAACCCCTGGACCAGTAGATGATAAAGTGTAAAAACATTTCACACAGAGGTGGAGTAGGGATGAGAGGGGTTTGGGCAGTTGATAAAGAAAGCTTAAAGCTGGTGGTCAGATACGGGGTGATGTCACATCAGGGTGCAATTACAGTGATGGTTGACTAAGCTCTATCGACACACTACATTCCTCTGGCATAACTACACTTTTACTCATCAAACATCCTTTCAGGTAGGAGTTGCTGACCTGCCAATCACAGGGATTGTGTTCAGGATTTTATCAATGACTCTTTCCTACATGTGAGGAATCCCTCTCTTGTGTTGCAACAAATGTCAACAGTGCAGTTTAGGAGGGCGCGGCACGTGGCCAAGACACAACCTTCAGTGATGATTCACGGAAAAAAAGTGTACTGGAGGACAAGTCTTTCGAGTATGGTTTCGAGACATAACATCACGAAACCTCTTTTTTTTATGAATCAGAATTTGAAGTCGTTAGGCAGGTTTGTTGGTATCAATTTACAGTGAATCAGAGAAAGGAAATGAGTAATGAGTAATACGCTCTTGTTTACCTTTGGTGATGCTGAGCGTGTTGTCTCCGCTGGCAACAAAGTCATAAAGTGCAACGAAGAGGTTGGGGTCGCTCTCGGCCGCCCCCAGTAGGTTCTCCTTGGAGCTCCAGCGCACCGCCTCCGTCAGCGCTGCAGAGTCCAGGCCGAACGGCCGGTGGAGAGCTTCTGGAGGAAGAGAAGGAGAAACGGTCAGGGAGAGGGGAAGATAAGCCCGAGTCAAATGAGGGAATGCAACATCATTTACACAGGTGAACAACAGTGGAGGTAAAAAAAAAAAAAAAAAAGTTGCCTCAATCATACAGAAACCCACAACAATAATTTGTTTTGTGTCTAAACATCACCCGCAGAACAAACTGATTCACAAAAAGCGGTCCTATTCCAATACTGACTGAGGCAAAGAGTACTTGGTTAACAGAGTAGCTGAGGCAAAGATGTCCTCTAATGATACAGATTGAATTCTCCATGATCCCAAGTGTCCATTTCCCAGATTGTCTACCTGTCTGTCCAGACTGCTGCCCCTGTCTGAACCCTGTGTGGCGATGATGGCCGCTCAGAGCCGTCCACTCGTCCTCAAAACTGCTGCTTGCCTGCAGGCACCTCAAAAGCATTACTTTACTCAAACCACTCTCTGAAGAGCACTGTTATCAATGACTGAATACAGAAGCCTGTCGTGTCTAGCCCGAGCCAGGTGAGATCTGAGGTGGGAATGTTTGCTTAATTCCTACAGAGAGCGAGAGGGAGGAGCTAGGACATTGGGGTAGGAAAATGATCTCTCCCTCTGTGCACAAAATGCAGTGATTACCATAGCTACATAACACACACATACACCCACAGACACACCAAGAAGAACAAGTACATGCGTGGCTTACGCATACTAAACTCAACAGCTGCTGCCAAATTCACTGCGTGTCTGGACAGCTGCTGAGCAAGTGGGAGATCAGGGTGGCGAATCGGAAGGACGGAGAATGGAGAATGTGTTCTTCAATACAAGCGACTTTGAAAAGGAAAAGCTATTACTTAGCATGTTTTTTCTTGCCTCAAAAGAAGGTGAAAGCAATGGCATTGGCATAGTGATTAACCTTGTTAAATGTAGGCACAATTTAGTACAATTCAAAACAGAGCTTTGCAATAAGTCCTACATTTATGAACGTTTAAATATTTTACTCTACAGTTGTTTTGGGGCTGTAGTTTGGGGTATAACTGTAAAGGATTGCATTATAAAAGGAGTATAGTTTATATTATTTTCATGTGAGCAAAATATTAGAAACAAGCGGGCAATAAACCTGTTACAAATGCCAAGATCACAAACAGAGTTTATCTGGCTGCATTATTTTTAAAAAGCAGCTATATGACTTTTTAAGAAGCAGCTATATGACTTTTTAAGAAGCAGCTATATGACTTGACTAAAAAGTGGTTTGGCAGGGAACTACATCAGCACAGACTAGTCATTATTTCTCTATAATGCTGTAGGCTTGTACGCTGATTTTTATTTTAGTCAAAATGCAACTAAATGGTTAAAGTTGAAATCTAAGAAAATAATCACATGGTTATGATTTGGGGAACAGAAAGACAACATGAAGCACTGATCTTGTCTTCCGGTTTTCAACATGCTGCTATTGGCAAGGGTTTAACAAGGAAACTAGTTGATTCATAACAATTTGAGATGAAAGACGCTTTCTTTTGTAACTGTAATGCAGCTTTTAAAAAAGAGGGGAAAAAAATATATTTAAGCTAGTTAACAGTCTCAATTTAATACAGATGCCTCACTTTAACTTACTCAATAAACTAGACCATCAGTGAGGAGATTGGCTATTTCTATATAGTTATTCATAATGATTGTCATTAGTAAACAGGTTCAAATTGGAGAAAAATAATGTTTATAGTATATACATATAGAAATTAAGAGATTGGCCCCATTGTCACCAGTATCCGATTGATCAACTGAGTCAGTATCGGCCCAATATCGGTATCGTTGCATCCCCAGTAGATGTATGTTTTTGGTTTAGTAATAGAGCAGCCCACCAAACTAACAAATGCAAAAACAATGCCATTCAACCAAGCCAAATGGAAGCTGGTGTAAAAATCACAATTGTGATTGACAAGAGCACAAAAAAAGCTGCCTGTGAAAAACAGGACTCTAAAAGGTCAGCTAATGCGTAAACAATCTCACGCAGAATGCAACATTTCTTTCAGATTTGTTCTTTTATCTGAGAATTGAGAAACCCAAACTTGATCAGTGTTAGATGCCAGAAAACTTTGCATCATCAGACTGTAGTGAGCAAGTCAGAGAGACAGATGCCGGCTTTTAACTCTAAGCTTCTGAGACATCTCATGCAATAAAAACATGATAAATACTTGACTATTTCCTCAAACTAGTTGAGGTTCAAAGTACTGAGTGAAATCTGTGTGTCATTGCTCTGATCTCGCAAAGTTGGCAGAACATTATCAAGAAATTAAGCATTTTCCATTGTTAGTCTACACCATGTGGCGGGCACATGCCATGCATGCAGAGAGATTTCCTGAGTTCTGTTCAAATCTACACTCGTATCTTTCTCCTTTGCTAAACAATTTAGGTCAATATTGTCCAGTCTGTCCATATCTGCACACAATGCTTGCCCACCTTTGTTCTGGACCAGCATGCACTGCAGCGCGGCACTGGCCGTGACCTGGCTCAGCCACAGTTCCCAGTACATCTTCAGTCCTAGTATCCAAAGAAAACACTAAGGTTTCCTCGTTTCCGCTGCGCAGACCCCCAACAGTTGTTTTAGAGCTGGACCGCGTCTATGCAGACTGAAAGGCACAAGTGTACATTCTCCCGGAGCACGAGCTACTTCCTTCACTGCTGGAGAACAAATGCTGTACCCCGAGCAATCGGAGGGAGACGGAGACCCCCCCAGACAAAGTATTTACCCACGCTGTCCTTGAATCAAAACCACCTAAACTTCTGGAGTTACAGTAGTGACTAGCAGCCTCCTGCTGGGAACTCCCTGCTAGCTTTGATGTGGCCTAGGGGGAGTCAGGATTTCCAAGGTCCATCTGGCGAGAACAGACATCCATGACTGATGTTCACTGCGGTTTAACGCACTGTAAGAGATGGCAAAACGTGGCAGAGAGAGGGAGCAAGAAAAGTGTGTGGTAAAGGGGGGGGCATACAGAGGTTGCGGGGGTAGGGCTGGATGTATGGTATGGAGGAAAGTTGAGTTGAATGTGACGTGTGTGTGTGTGTGTGTGTGTGTGTGTGTGTGTGTGTGTGTGTGTGTGTGTGTGTGTGTGTGTGTGTGTGTGTGTGAGGCCTGGACCAGAGCTGTGGCCAACAGCAGATGGCTGGTCCTATTCCCCTAAGGGAGGTGGGGGGGGTTCCTATTGACCCACACTTTTCTTCTCTGTGTGTGTGTGTGTGTGTGTGTGTGTGTGTGTGTGTGTGTGTGTGTGTGTGTGTGTGTGTGTGTGTGTGTGTGTGTGTGTGTGTGTGTGTGTGTGTGTGTGTGTGTGTGTGTGCGTGCATGACTACAACTGCTGTAGTCCGGCTGAGCCAACTGTTAGAGCTGCTCCTCTTACATAGCTACATATCACATCACTCTTCTCAGGAATGTTTTTAATGAAATAGTAATAGTATGCTATTTGTCAAAGGTCTTGATTGTGGGAATCTCTATTCCAGTCATCCCAGACAAACAGCAAGAAACAAAAAGGCACTCGATCACTGATTAGTCAAGTACTCCAAGGCGCAAACCAAATAACCCGATAACATTAAATTGTTTTCCTAAAAGTATCCAGTTTCATTAAGTTGATCACGTTTCTTAAAAATGGCTTTTAAATCATTCTCATGCCAGACAAAAAACATGATGCTGTTCCACTTGGCCGAGCTCAGTCCTCATGTGCTGGACCGTTTGATTGAGGGAGCAGTTGGTCTGCGTTGGGTATGTCGTGTGCCCGTCCGGGTGCCTCAGAGTGTGTGTGTGCTGTGAAGTGTAGCACATGTGCGTTCTGAAGAAACGACGGCTTTGTGTTGAGCGAAGCAGAAAGGGTATTTGCAAGTCTGAGGGGCATGACAAGCTTGCACCCCCTAAGACAGCTGGGACAGAGGTGACCCTGGTCCTAAGGCACGCACACACACACACACACATCAATGGTGAGACTATCTCCTTGCTGTTTTCCCCTGCAGCTGTTTGTATGACAGCGTGCGCTTCCATGTGCCTTTAAAGCATTCCCTTCACCAACCAACCGTCTTGTGCCAAAGTATTAAACAACACGATAACATTACTTACACACTCTAATCAAAAAAACAATAGAGATCGTATCTGAAGCCCATGACCAGCGAGGTAAGGGTGTATTTTTAGACGCTGGAGAACAAAACATAGCAGCATGACATCCAGAAATAACTCTGCAGAGCAGAGCGCATAGTGTTGGTGGTGCCGAGATAGATGGCTAGCTGCATACAGGAAGACCTCACAAAAAACCTAAGACAATGCCGCGGATGAGACACACATACACAAGACGTTACACAATCCTAAAGGACAGGCCAGATCAGATCCAGTGGCAGACTCAGAGACAGTAAAGGTGAGGAATATGGGAGAGTCATATATATATATATACAAACAAGGAGGGCTGGAGAGCTACAGTGTGTTGTAATCTTGTAGCAGCCTTTCTGGTGATCACATTGCGACTCACTGATAAATCATGTGTTCACAGCTCTTTCTTTGTTCAAATTGTCTCGAAAACGCAAAAAAATTGACAAACAGTTTGTGATTTCACTCATTTTAGTGGATGAATACCATAGTGAAGGACTAAAGTGGAGGGCTTGGTTCAAGTCAGGTTTATTAATGTAGCCCCAAATATGTCTGATGGCTTTACAATCTGCTCAGCATAAGGCACTCTTCAGTCTGAAGAGTAAACACTCCACACATTTTTTTTTAAGGGAGAGCAACAAACAAGGGCACCAAGTAGTAATGAATAGACATTATTAAAAATATTACAGAATATTGTATTAGAGCTACAACAATAAATAAATTAGTAGATCAAAAGAAAAATAACCGGTAACTATTTGGACGAGCAAAAGATGATCGAGAAGATGATGATACCAGCTTCTGCTTTTCTCTTTTTTATACACAGAATATCTTTTGGTTTTGGTCTAAATGTGGGCAGGGATACCTGTCAAACAAACAAATACATTCTAAACAATACTTTACTTATAGTAATACAAGATTTAAGAAAAGTGTTCATAATCAACACCATGGGAAAACAATGTATGTTGACATGTTTTAGTTTTTTGGCGATATGTCATTACAGAGAACCTGTTTAATGGATTCATCAGTCAAGATTACTAATAAAAAAAAATATTAGTTGAACTGCAGGTAAGTTAACATGCTTGTCTCCAATATGTCACTAACAGGATTTATGAGCAACTCATCAACTGTTTAAGACGCAATCCATGACTGGAGACAAGAGAGGAGAGTCTGTTGTTGTTTAAGAGGACTGGACAAAGGACAATAGCTTAAATGCCCCATTGCAAGACTGTGTTTGTGTGCGTGTGCGTGTGCGTGTGTGTGTGTGTGTGTGTGTGTGTGTTTGTGTGCGTGTGCGTGTGCGTGTGTGTGTAGTGGCTCAGGAAGACATCCCCTTGTTTATGAGAACATAAGTTTATCATGCCAACACCGCTCTTCTACATGCAGATATCCGAAACACTCGATCGGTCCGAAACACTCGATCGGTTCATCAGCAGTGGAACTATTGAATACAGTATACACTCAAAAACCACATGCATGTATGCACTTGCCTTGAGCTCACACGATTCAGACGTCTTCTCTTCTTCTCCCTCAAATCAGACCTGGTGTTGCAAACCTCCCTGAGTAAGTAATTATACACGCACATACAGGCCGGTCGGCTGTCGGGAACGCCCGTCAACATCGTCTATTCAGCTCTGTGCTACACATCCACCACCTCGGCTGACTACATGGGAATACATCAATTAGGGAGTGGACAAACAGCAGTCTGGGCCTAAGAGCCAGAGGATCATCCTGGAATGGAGAAGGATGGAGACCTAACCCACAGCCTGCCCGGCCCTGCCCCTCTCAGGGCTTGTTATGGGTTAATAATGGGCTCTAAGTGCTTCCCTCTAGGTGTGCTGGCAACTAAGCTAAGTGCTCCTTTATGTGACAGCAGAGAGACTGGATGGCATATGATGACTTAAAAAAAAAACTAAAAAAAAAACTGGACTGATCTGCTTCACATATAGGGTAAATATACAGCTTGACATGCTAAAAGCCAATTCTATATTCTAATCGACTAATTATATCTGATTAAAAACAAAGTACAGAGTTAACCTTAAAGTCATCTGGGGACTCTGACCGGTCTGATGCATGTGCTTTAAAATCTTCAGTCCTTGCCATGTTAAATAAAATAAAAAGTAAATACATGCCTTTGTATCGTTAGTATTTATATTTTAGCCGCGCTCAATCCCCAAGACAACAGAAACTTGTGTTTTTCTGTCCAGCAGACGTCATAAATTCACACAAAAGCCCACTGACATGACAGTAGATTTCCTCACTGTAGATCCGCCTGGTCTTGTCCTACACACTATGCAATGGTATGTGTGGAAAAATGTCTGTCTGAGGTGTTTATGCTCTGATCTCCCAGCAGGTAAAGAGGTGTGTTCACCACAGCGGATCTCTCCTAAGCCTTAAGGAAGGACACTCTCCGTGCAGCCTACCCACTTTGTTTTTCTTCTGTCTTAGCGGTGAGGGTTTACAGAAGCATCCAAGGACTAATCTTGATGTCTGAACAGCTAATCTGTGTGTGGTGTGATTTAAACATGCTAGGGTGTAGGTTTAAGCTGCTTAACAATGACTCAATTTAAAGAACTGACCAGAGCCCGGGGGGGGGGGGGGATGATTGACTTTGAAGACGCTCTTAGTCAGGTAGCTGAGATGCCTCTGGCTGCCAGAACAGTCCAGTAGAGCCTCCACATTCAATGTCATTACTCTCTTATCAGGCTCTTTTACTCATCTTACATATACTGTCTCAAATTCACACTGGATTAAATGAATTATTTACCTTGTGTAAAGAAAACAAATAACATGACAGTGCAGCAGCAGGGTCACAGAGTTATACAATATTTGCAAAGAAAAACAAGAGACTGAAAAGGTTCCTGCAATTCTTCACCGAGCAAACGGCTTAAATCTCTGAATAATCACAGGCATTAAACTGGATATTTGAGGACAGCAGGGCCAAAGGGGTGTGAGATAATATCGATACACTTCAGTATCCTAATGTTTTGTGATACTATTATTGATTATTAAAAACACCAACCATTTTTTTTCCCCCCATAGTAGTGGTTCAGAGTACAAAAGTGGTGCTATGATGTTGGATGTTCAAGAGACTGTGATAAATGCCAATGCGGATCTCACTGTTCTGATTGCATTAATAACAAACTTTTGTATGAACTCAGATTTCATTCATGTAATATTCATTGTAATATATTGAATTGTAACCCCTGTCTCATGATGTGTATTGTATAACCGGTCAATGCCCAAACGCAGCCCTACATGGTCAGCAGGATGTGTTGGATTAACCTCAGAAAAGACTGCTTCACACATTATAACTTGACTTACAAACAAGGACAGAGAGAAAGAAAGTAAGTTTGTGTGTGCGTGTGTATATGTGTGGGTGTTGAAAGTAAGTGTGTGCAAGTGTGCATTTCTAGCCAAGTCTCCAGCCTGCAACCCAGAAGATAAGCAGCAGTGATAATGGCAGCTAAAGAGAGGAGGACTGATCCTGGAAGCGAATCAATGCTTAACAGACTTGGCACGGGGACTGCCCTCCTTTCCTACCCCATATCTAATTTTTTTTCCTGCTGCACCACTTCAGCTCATAACTGGGATTTAACCAGGAGCCACTCCAACAATTTGGCCAGGCTTCTTCACAAGTTTAAAACATTTGCTGTTTTTTTTAAACTGACAGATGCATGGAGTGTTTCTCACCATCTGCAGAGCCAATCGCTCACTGTTCTGATTAATCCTCGCTCTTTAATGATGTATGCTGCAGAGCGCTTAGGACAAGGAACAGAAACTAGGACTGTGGTTTTGGGAACGTTGACTGGTAGCAGATGCACAGGCTCAAGGCTACAACTGGGAGTCTGGGCACAGAAGCATGCAGTCACCAAAATTTGAAGAAAAAAAAAAAAACCCTCTTTAGTATCTTCAGGAAATATTTCTACAATATCTTTAAACTGCAAATCATATAAATCTCTGAATTGTGAGGTAACATTAGATTCTGTTGTGAAGCGTTATAAATTGAAGGGCATTTTACGGTTTTTAATAGGATGACTCTTAGTCAGGTTTTGGACAGAAACAAGGGTTTCAACTGAAGGGACTGACAGCAGAGGCTCAGACTCGGGGACAGAGAGGCTTGGCAGCCGGTCGTAGCACAGGGCAGGCTTGGGATGAGGACAGAGGTACTGAGAAACATAAATTATTTAACAAACAGCCATTACAGAGTGCACAATGGTATGCAGTCTTCAGACACAAACCATGTCTGATTGTGTTAACATTATCTGCACACTATTCTTCAAACACATCCATCTTAAAACACACATTTCCAATTTCTGAGACAATCAAGTCATACTCATCAGTTTTGCCCCAATTTCTAGCCAGTTTCACCCAGAGGAGGTGCGGCCATGGCTCCTCCTAGTGGTTATTAGCAGTCACTAGGAATGAATAACTAGTTTTTTTAGCAACAAATCATTTCACTCCATGATATTATCTTTTAAAGCCCAAAGCTGCTTAAGCGTTTAAACTTGATTGTCCTAAGATATCACATTGGCTGCTGTGGGACGTTTCCTGGTTTGTTGGGGGTTTTAAGCCCATGGAGTCCAAAGAAAAGTGGATTTGTCTCTAATCTAATTTCACCCGTGATGCAAATCAGCTTACGTTCTTGGATCCTGGATCCAGGCTTTTCTCTTCTCCTCCGGGCAGCTTTAACAGCGCTGCACTTTAGGTAGTCGGCTCTGTATTCACTATCAGCACTACTGCCAAAAAAATATATATACTCCAATCCGCTCATCTGCCCCAATTTCTATGATCTGCTCAGAGTAAAAATAGATTAGCTTATCGCTTTGGTGATTTATAGAAAGAAACGTCAGAAGTACCGGTTCCTAACAGAGTCAATACATCTATCACTCCAACCCATTCAGAGGTCTTACAAGCAAGATGTACATTTCATTTAAGAAAGACGAAATAGAAGACATGTGAAAGAGACAAATACTAAAAAAGAGACAGATTGTTGTGCTACCTTAATCAGGTCAATCTTTCCGCAGACTTGCCCCTCCATGTCAGATGCACCTCACTGCGGTGTGTGTCTCAGATAAACCCAGTGCAGAGATGGTGATCCCTGAACTCCTGACAAGGCTAAAGGTGTTCAACCATCAATAGGTTGCATCCTCTGATTCACCAATACTGCACTTTCCACAATACTCATAGCATCGGCTCCCTTTGCATCAGCACAGAGGCAGTCTGCTCCCTGTCTGTCCTTGTTTACCTCAGGGTTTTTTCTAGCTGGCCTGTCTGTCTAGTGGGGTCAACATTGTCTTGTTGGGAGACAGCGATGCTCAATTAGTGATGAGCCTAGGAGAACTGCTGCACACCTGAGCAGGGGACAGGAGCTGACTCGCCTTGTTCCAAAGTGGAGAAAGAGAAAGAGAAAGACGGCCCAAAGCTGGGAACTACAGACGGTTAAAAAAATGTCACTGACACTGAGGAGACAAGGAGGGAAAGAGGCCACTTGGCCAGGCATATTAACAGCCAATTTACACCAACGGCCTTCAGCCCCGTGTTTATCCCCCTAAAATGAATCAGTGGTTTAAGGCATACTGATAGAAACTCTAGTGGAAGCATGCGCACATGACACGCACTGATACTCACTGGAAAGACAGGCAGCAACACACAGGCATGAGTTCAACAGACAAAAATGCATTCCTTAAAAGACTGGCACCTTTCAATTACATCCCAAGAAGGCATCATTTAGTTTCTGAAGTATGCTACTCTGATATTAAGTGGTTAAAGCTGGATTAATAAAACCTCTTCAAACATGTTGAACTCTGGTAACTTTCAAGGGGAAAATCTCTGAAGCCATTCCTCCTATGGAAACACTAGTATATATTAAAATGACGCTAACACTGAATTATATCTGTTTTGTTAAACCAACACTTCGTCCCACTGGTTGACTCAGAATTATTCTGTCTGTTTTTGTACTTCCTTTTGCTGCTGTGGCACTTTAACTTCCCTGTATGGGATCATGGAAGCTAATCTTATCTCCACTTCCTCTTGACAAGACCTGGTCACATGGTGTCATTGTGAAATACACAGGAATCAGATCTGGACATCTTTTCAATTCAACCCCCTCAATTGCTAAACAGATTTGTCACTAGGAAAAAAAAATGGCTGTTTGGATGACAATAAATTCAATTTGAGTTTGTAAATTGGGAATTTTGTGCTGCTTGCCATTTTACAAACTAAACGATGAGGTACTTCGTAAGAAATATAACTGACAAATAATGAAAATATCTTTTAGTTTTCGCCCTAATTAACACTGACATTCCAACAACCAAAATAGACTTCTGAACAGAGCAAATTCAAATTTCTCCCTTGAAGATGTGCAAGACAAAGCTGCATCATTTTCACATAAATAGACAAGCAGAAAAAAGGCACTTTGATAGTCAGTGTAAGACAGAGTTCACAGTCCCAAGCTTCCTCGCTTAAGAGTCTTTGTTCTATTATTGTGTGCTTTGAAGAGTAGCAGTCTCTCTGCAGAGTGGCTGTGTGACTGCATCCTGGCTGCTATAAAAAGGCCAATCCTGCCCCGACATCGGAGAGAACAGACCAGTGCCGACGCTGAGCGGTGCTGCACTTAGTAGGTCTGTCTGTCTGTCTGTCTGTACATGTACTCCCCGCTGAGGAAGGTTACTTTTGAGATGTGCAAGCCATGAATTGAATATGTGTTCCATTCCCAAAAGCTTGCACCTACAATGTATCCTACCCACTGCGATGGTGCGACGATGTTGGGTCTGGGTCATCAGCGGTAAGGAAAGTTATTGCAGCAGTTTTACCTCTACGCAGCACATAACAAATATAAAGTGAGCATCCACCAGAAGACACATAGGAGTGAGAAACAAAGCCAACTGCAGGTAGACGGACATGAAACATCCCAAAAAATTCACACTTAAGAGTGTACAATAAATTCAAATGTGTCACAAACACACACCGAGAGAGAAGTAAAGCTGAACAGAGTACAGGGGCTTTTTTGATTGACATGTAAAACACTAAAATATGAAAAGCCCTAAAATGCATTATTATAATGATGATATTATGCATGTCACCAACTAGGCATCCTGTCATCACCATTACTTAAAAGGCGTGGATCGGCCACTAAGGGGAGAAGGCTGGGAGGACAGAGGCAGATCATCAAGGGAGTTACTGCTGGGCTATTCTTCTCTATGGCTCAGATCAGCACTGTTCTCCATGACTAACAGAGCAGATAACAGTATCGATGCATAGATATTGCTCTGAAACAGGAACATGGGTGACTGTCGGTACTGCCACACCTCTTTTTTCCTGAGTGTCTTTTAATGTATCACTCACAGTTCTCATGCTATACACAGATTACCTCATGGATGTACTGATCCTGTGAGAGGATGGACGGTAGGATATTAAAGTATAATAACATAAGTGTAGCTTTAAACGCTGATGATTGCATGAGCACAATCGTACTATGACAGAAGGTGACTCTAAATAATTCACATACATTTCCCCCACTGGATCAAACTGTGGAGTCAGCTTGCTGAGTGTGTTGTAACAGTAGACATTATCAGACAGAGGATGTAAGTGAGCATGTGAAAACCACTAGGTATTGTAATGCGAGCCTATAGTGAGTTAATGGGTCGGAATTGCTACCCAACCTCTGCAGGCAAGAATCCCTGTTTGCCCAACCAAGTGTCAGAGAAAACATACCTGACTAACCTCCAGTCATGACCCCTTAAGGCTGGGCAGAGAAAGACCCTTACTCTATGCGGAAACATGGGCTCTCCTTTGTGGAACATCAAGTCACATGCAGCACGTAAAGTAGCTGCATGTGCTCCAACACACTGCTGCATCCGGGTCAAATATGAGCAGTTTTGCTGTGCATCTTCTGAATAAACGTCCCCCTGTCTATATTACATTACATTACAGTCATTTAGCAGACGCTTTTATCCAATAAGTGTATTCAACATAGGTATTCAAGAGAACTACTAGTCATAAGTGAATCTCCTTTCTTAAACAAGCATCTAAGAGCATACACCAGAGCAACAGTACAGTGCAGAAACAATACGAAATTATGAAGACATATTAGAAACCCTTAATATTAGGACATCTTTCATGGTTTTTGCAATTCAGAAGGCGGCCCTAATTGCTGTGGCACTGGCTCTTGCTCTAGTTCTGCATGTCTTCCATTACATTACATTACATTACAGTCATTTAGCAGATGCTTTTATCCAAAGCGACTTACAATAAGTGTATTCAACATAGAGGTATTCAAGAGAACTACTAGTCACCAGAAGTCATAAGTGCATCTCCTTTCTTAAACAAGCATCTAAAAGCATAAACCAGAGCAAAAGTACAATGCAGAAACAAACTAATACCAATACAATAAGTGCAACAAACTAATACAAATACAATAAGTGCAGAAACAAACTAATACCAATACAATAAGTGCAAATATAAACAGTATAAGACAGTTGAAATAGTACATGGATGAGACATGGAAAACCAAGCTTGGTTGGCATGCACAGACTGGGCTCATCAGCAGCAAACACATATTTCATCCCCCTCTCTACCCCGTGGTGCTCTTCTTACCTGAATGCAGTGTGAAGACATTAATCCCGGGGTCGGGCACGTTGACCGCAGCAGCCCTGCCTGGCGGTGTCCCGGTGCCACTGCCGGGCTCCCGGGGTCTCCTCCCGGCGCCGCTCCCCCGGCTCCCCTTCCCTTGGTGCGGCTGGGACGCGTGCGGCTGCTGCGGTGGCTGCAGCCCGGTCGATGTGCTCTCACCGACGCGGCCTACCTGCTGCCCCATCCCGGCGGGGTTTTTGGGTGTAAGGACGAAGCGAGCAAACCCCCTGCTCAGCCCTGGCTCACATTCCCCCTAAGCTGTCTCGGCCTGGCCCGAAAGGTCTTCCTCAGCCCCTCCTCCTCCTCCTCTTCCTCGCTCTTCTTCACCGAGCTCACGTTGACTAGCTCCTATTAGCTCGCCTAGCTAGCCTGTTAGCACACGCTAGCAGAGAAACCCACCCACTCTGCCTTTAACAATACAATCGCAACCCCGGTGTGTGACAGCGTTAGTCTACGCTCCGGTGATCCACGTGGTGTCCAGCCTGATATTACCGGTGCTTGACGGGCGAGATTGGGGTTAAATCTGGAGCTTTTTCAGGATCGTGGTGCCGCTGTTCGGCCGCTACGCGCCCCCTCTGACGCCGCCATCTTTACCGCAGAATAGAAGATGTGTTGCACAAGGCGGGGGGTTCGCCGCGATCCCCTGTCACCGTGATCCTCCACCTCTCCAGCCCCGACACCAACCGGGTCCCAGCGATCCTCCAGCAGCAGCAGCAGCAGCAGCAGCACCCCGATTCCAGCGGGCGGGGGGTCCGACGTGGGCTGCCTGAACCCGGCGTCCTTGAGACAAATGCAGAAAGCCTTTAAAAAAAAAAAAAGAAAAAAAAGAAACCCTCTATCAGCTTTTTGTTTAATCAAACCAATGCACAGTGTTGATATCAAATAATCAGTGCTTCAATATCATCTATTATCTGCACTATAAAACTATAGGTTTGCAATTATTATTAAGTTTATTAAGTCCATGATAAATATTTGCCAACTCTGCAGATGTCAGACAGGCATGGTTCATCAATAATATGATTGGACACTTACAGTACCAGTCAAAAGTTTGGACACACCTTCTCATTCAATGGTTTTTCTTTATTTTTTATTTTTTTCTACATTGTAGATTAATATTGAAGACATCCAAACTATGAAGGAACACATATGGAATTATGTGGTAAACAAACAAATGCTCAACAAACCAGAATATGTTTTATATTTTACATTCTTCAAAGTAGTTGAATGAGAAGGTGTGTCCAAACTTTAGACTGGTACTGTAAGTGCAAATCATACTCATGAATCATATGTACTTTTTACACCTATTTCTATTCGACAGTTTAAACTTGTAGACTGCTTAACAGTACTTAACTCATGCATTACAATGATTATGTGCAAATCAACTCTACAATACGACTTTCAATACCAATTAATTGGCAAATTGTCCATATATACAACATTTATTGTATACAGCCCATTCGTAAAAGATGAAGTTGAATAAAAGAGGTAAAGGGAACCTACTTTTTTATTCTTATACTTTGATTTGTCTTTAAATAATGTATCAGACATTTGTCTACATCAGGAGACAGGATATACTCATTCATAACATTGTCACCTGACAATGATTTATGTAGGGCCAGAAAAAAAGATCACAATGAACACAAATATCACAGTAGACACAGGCAAAAGCTCCACTCCCAAAAAATAAACATCTCATTTCAATAAATGCATGTCTGCAGGTTGGCTCTTTTCACTACTATAAATAGTATCTTCAATAATCAAAGCTGAAAGGCATAAAGACAAATTAAGGCTTCGGCCAAATGTGGAATATTCTAGAGTTACTTAGTAGAAAGTACCACAGGGCATTCCAATATTTCTGCTATTATTTGTACATATAACAAAATACAAGTTGCTGGTACTTTTGTTTGTTGATATAACATTTGTAAGGGACTCTGGGGAAGCCTCAATGGCTCCTGAACACAATTCACAACCACAATGAGCAGAGAAAGAATCAAAAGTAAAAGCCTTTAATACAGTGCCACCTTGTGGTCATGACGTTTTTTGGAAGTGCTGAGATTTCCATTGCTGGTTTTTACTTCATATTGTGCATCTCAGTATTCACAAGTATAAATACAGTCTCCCTGGATTGAAATATATCAGGATTGACAACAATAACTGTGCATTAACTTTGTGATTTCCTTAAAAATAAAACCAATGTGTGGACACACTGTTTCAAGACCATGGTAAATAAAAGCACACTGTGCATATATGTTCCTTATTCCAGTAGTTTGAAATGGAGATTATTGTCCTGTAAAATGTTTATGATTAAAACAACAAAACACTGTTATTTCATTTACTCAGTATCGGACAAAGCAATCTGTAGCCCAAAGTGCTAATCAAGTATCATTACTATTTCAATCTTATACCATTCTAGCAGCCAGCTGCAACATTTATATGAGTTAGTTACTCTGTGGTGATTTCACCTTCACATAACGTTACATTGGTCATTACCAAACTAAAACATAATTTAGGTTCACAGGAAACTTTCTATCCATGACGCTAGATGTATGTTCAAACTAGTTGAATTAAACATATTAAAAACCATCAAGATTACATTCAGCAGTCAGAATAGATTTCCTCCATACAGCATAATAGTCATCTCTATTTTGTAAAAACATGTTTTCGTAAGTTTAGCATCAGGAATTCTCATTTCTATAGTGTCAGATTCACTATAAAATAATTTCAATGTGTCAAAATCCACCCTCATTTTCCTCTTTAGAGATGTTAAGTGCAATCTAGAAGCCGTAATACAGAGGCCACAGTTCCTCATATATTTATACAAAACATCAACCGTCGGCCATTTTTAAAAATAAATCTTATTGGCAGTGAAAATAAATAACATTGAAAGACTATCCAAACATTCTGAAATTGTATTTGCAAACTGTGTTAAATATTAACCATTACTGCATATGTGAATGATGTTTGTATAGTGTATTTGTTGTATTTCGCTGCCACCTCACATTTGCCACCATCATATTGGCACAATGAGTGGTTTTCACAGTTGATCAAGGCAAAAGTAAAGGGAGTACATCTGAAAATAAATAATACATAAAAATAAAAAATGTTCACATGGGATTTATGTGAACTTGTAATTTTGTAGGGTTTGTTTTTGAAAACATAAAACCAACATATAAGGCATCACTGTGACTTTTCTGTTAGAGTAAAGAACATTTTGGCACTGACACTTACTGGATCTCTTCCATACGTTCATACACACTCATTCACAACCATAATGCAATAAAAGAAACCAACTAGATGGATAAGAAATGATGGCAGAAACAGAAAGGCTGGTCAAATATGTACTGATGAGTGATGATCCTCAGCAGTAGTCCAAACATAGATCACAGCCTATCAGAGTCCTCCATCAGGCCCCTCTGACAGCTCCATGACCGAGGCTTCAATAAATCAAGGAATGAAGGCTGGAATAAAAGCAAATATTAAAAAAAACGTATGCTAAAATTGTATTCATGCTTTAGGTTGGCAAAGCAGAAACTAATTTGCTGCAGGTGTTACCTCCTTCAGGGGGCAGTAGCGCTGGGCATACCACTCCTGGGAGTACAGACAGATAATGACTCCCTGACCCAGGAAGAGGGACGTCCACATGATTACGTTCCAGATGGGACCTTTCCTTTGGTCATGTAGAATGAAGTTGAACATCACTGTGAGAGGGTGAAAAATTAAGACAAGCGTGAAAGCATCATGAGAAAAATAAATGCATTGAAACATAACTTGAGCACATTATTGTTTGTGTCATGACACAGACGGAATAATAATATTTATTAGATTTAACCGAAATTTCAAGGAGGTGTGAGAATACGTATAGTCTCTTACTTCCAAAGCACATAAAGAGGCAGAAGAGGACGGGATAGAAGAAACCAAAGCAGATTGCCAGGATGTACTCGTGGACCACTGCTGACACTGTAAACACAAACAGCATGGCTACCGGTCTGAAACGCTTCTGAGACATCTGGAATGACAACAAAGAAGAGAACAGGCAAGTCATTACAAAGTAGTAAATAAAAAATCCCTATAAACCTGACCTAACACAGAATGCAGCTGGTGTTCTTTAAAAATATATATATATATATCGTATCAATAGGAAAACCCCTCACCCACAGGAAGTCCCGGTACACATAGTAGTACAGCCAGTCATGGACCACTACATTCCAAGTCCGATAGTAATTAGCAAAAGAGGTCGAGTTCCACCAATCCTTAGATGTTAAAATCAAAATCAAAGAAATCAAGCATAAAGTACAACATAGGAACTTCATTTATATTTTGCTGTGGCTGGCAGCGACAGAAGAAGTACCTTGTAAAACATCCGGTCTGCAAATCGGAGCATCTCACCAAAAGCATTAAGCCAACAGTGGAGGAGGGCAAAGAATCCCAGGAAGAGAATCAACACTCCTGCAAGACGAACACACATTTTTTATCTGAGACTGAGTGAATAATGGTTGAATCAAAGGTTCATTGTGGATAAGGATGGCTGATCTTACCTGGCAAGATGGAGTTAAAGACACCGAGGACCATGGCCCTGAGGTCAAACAGCTGCAGGCTGATGCTGCGGAACTGAGGGATGCACAGCCGCACAAACACGTAATAGGCATAAAACATACAGCCTAGTACCTGTGGGGCGGGGATGGATCAAATAGTCAGAAAAAATGGGCTAACATCTTGTCTTTGCAATTTTAAATAAATGTTTGTCTTAAAATATGGGAGACGTCGGTACCTGAAGTAACTTTGTGGCTACGTAGCTCCATCTGATCACTGGGTTCCTGCATCAAGTGAGACACAATTTTTTACCAAACACATGAGCTACTGCATGGGAAAAAGACAAACAATGAGAAGGACTGCTCACCTGGGGTACTTGTCTCTGTAGATGAGTGTGGGTGCAAACAGAAAGTAGAGATACTGAGAGACCTGAGGGACCACTGGGCTGGGGCCTAAAGATGGAAGGAGAGACTGCTTATCAACAAAAGGACATAAGGAAACACGGTAGCTATGAGAAAGAAAGACTTTCAAAAAGGACAGATAAAAGGAAGTGACGTACTGGTCTTTTCTTTAGCCCAGGTCAAGACTCTTGGTACATTCTCCCGGACAAAAGAGTGGGCTTTCATCATTAGACGCACCTGGAAGTAGACAAATAACAAAAACGGACACAGCAGCTATTACAACTCTTTCCACAGAGTCAATTCAAGAAGGGAAAAATAATTTAAATATATTCCAAAAAGTATTTGAAGGTGCTTTACATAGGTCAAGAAATCCAGCCTACACAGCCATGCTCAACTCTTCACTTAAATATACACATGACAATAAAAGACTTGTTTTAACATGCTCCTAATTTGTTTGTTTATCATATTCTATTGTACATTTTCACAATTTTTTTTTTCCCCCACACCAAACACCAAGCCAAATTCCTTGTATGTGCAAACGTACTTGGCAATAAGATGTTTCTGATTCTGTTTTTACTAACTGTGGACAGCATTGGTAATCTACCTGTTCCAGGATGATGATGAAGCAGGATGCAGGTGGCAAACTGTTGGTCACCACCACGTATGTAGGTAGGAATCCCAAACCCAGAGCTTGGTAGAGCAGGAACACAGAGCCAAACAGCAAACTGCACAACCTGGGGTGAGTGTAAGACCCAGACTGGGTCTGCGCCCACAGGTTGAACAGAGCGTAAGGAACCAGCAACACAGACAGGAACATGCAGATCCACGTGCACACCACCAGAGGGAACTGTCCGAACGCATAGACCAGCAGGTCAAAGTGCAGCACCAGTCTGAGGCAAAGGAGATAAAGTAGAGAGGGGAAACTTGAGGGCTCTGCTCAGGTCAGATTATCTCACCAAGATATAAAAGTGACAACAGTTTAAGGCATTCATTACTTCAATTAAAGCTTAATAAAATCAATAGGCATTAAACATAGCAATCTTCTACATTACCTGCCTTCATCTATGAAATCTACCACCAGTGTACTGAGGATAAAGAGAATGAGCAGGGCAATAAACATGTGGTAGATAGTCCTGATGTGGTTCACCTCAAACAGCTCACTGCAGAAAAAAAAAAAAAGACAGCAGGCGATTAGAAACTGCACAGTCACACTAATGTCAACAAACAGTTTTCAAGCAGCAGAAATCTAAATTTAGTGCAATGTAATAAACAGATGTTGCAATACAATATTTGCTTTTCTTTCAGTTCAATGTGTCACCTTACTCTAAGAGGGACCTGCGACTGACAAACTGCTTGCCTTGGCCATGAGGAGCCCTGAAATGCCTGAAAGAAAACAGAGAGACATCAGTGACCAGCAAATACATTTTTGTTAGAGAAAAAGTGTGTATGACCAAGAGAGAAATGGGGAAATGTTTGTCCTATGTGCTGAAAAACCCCACACAGCTGTTTTTTAGTGAAACTTTGCTTTTTATAGACTAGTAGAAGTTTCAAGGGAGCACCTGAGTTTGCTCCTCTCCTTGTCGGACAGCGCTGGTGAGAATACAGCAGATACAGGTGAAGGCTCCAGAGTGGCCGACTCCTCAATAAGACTGTCCATGAAGTCATTGACCTGACTGTCAAACTGATGCATCAGGTCAGTCTTCAGGTGCTGAGCAATAGAGCAAAAAAACGCAGGAAGAGTTATCATTCACGGTCTGCAAATACTTGATAAATGTGGAATATTTTGTTGTTAAAGGTGAGGGGATTCATAGATACAGCGCCATAGTTTTTTATTTTGTCGGCACCACTCAAGAGAGCAAAGACTTGGGTTTAAAAATATATATTTCCTCAAGTGTCCTTGAACCCACTGAAAGACCTATCAGCAGTTCCAGTGTATAAAAGCTAATGCTTCATAGGTAAAATATGAATGTAGAAATGTTGAGGACATTTCACCAAGGCGGAACTTTATCCGACTATTTTGAAGAAAAACTTAAAAAATGGTCGGGATAAATTTGATTTAGATGTATTAATTAATTTTCATATCAACTGTAAATCAGTATTTTATCCTATTCATCACACCACCTTCTTAAGTTCTGAGATATATTACATATTTCTTACTGTCCGAACAACTTCAAAAGAGAACAAATTGTTGTTTATGATTCTGCTCATAGATTGAGAGGTTTAAATCAATCTAGTACACTTTAAAAAAAAATGTCTATCTAAGTGTAAGAACCCATTACATCATAGATAAACCCTATAATTAAAGTGAGTAGTAAATGACTACTACTGACTGAAATACCCTGTACGAATGCATTGAAATGCCCTTTATTTGTTGACTTTGGCAGTGTGTTAATCTAAAACTCAGATATTGATTAAGGGCAGGATGACAGAATCAACATATTAATTAGAGGAAATCTTAGATCACGTTCTAAAGACCCGTTCCAACATGCAGGAGGAGCCGTTTTCTAACCTAAATCACTGACTTACTAACCTCTGCTTTTCTTTTCAGTTGTAGCTTTTTGCTGATCACCTGTTCCACTTCAATTTTTCCTGAAATTGCAACGAGAACACACAAGTCTAAGAATATGGTCAAATTAAATTTAAAAAAAACACATGCTGCTTTGTAATCTTCCGATATCATTATAAAGCCGAGAGCTCTGGACGCAGCCAAATGAACAACAGTGCCAACAGCGTTGCCAGGTCACCCCTCGGCAGAACTTCAACCTGGTAAATGTAAACATCTATTCACGCCATGTCAAATGTTTGGACAAGGAACCCACAGATAAGCTATCTGTGGGGCATTTGAGGAGACAGCGCATGAAAAGCCTTCACTCCGAATGCAGCCTAATACAAAAGACTTTCTATTTAGAAATTGACATTTTTGTGACGGAAACATTTGTTGCTCATAGTTGAGTAATTTACATTCCAGTCAAAGTCTTGTAAAAGTGTAGCAGCCTGGGAAATAGCAGAAGTCATATGACATCCTCCTTAGATCCAATGTTGCAAAACCCAAAATGAGACACACCTATGACATCTATTTGACTGGTTAAGGTGACTTTAGGTTGTTAGACTTGAACGCTGTCTGATGACAAACAAGTTGGGAGAGTTATTGAAGTATATCAAACCAAAAAGAGACAAGCAGCAGTTAAGCGCTCCACCCATCTGTCAACAAAAGTACAGCAAAGAAAATAACAGACTGAACATGATACATTGCATTTTATTATGACAACTATTTTACACCATCCAAAACATTTTTTTTTTATTGGTCAGTATTTTTATTCAAATACAGAAAAGAGTTTTCCAAAGACATGTCTGCGGTTTCACAGTTCATTAACCATCACTTCTTGATGTTCCTGAATAACCACACCAACTGTACCACAGGTCACATCATACTGCTTCAGAAGAAAACCATGATCACATGTCATGACTTCACTGACTAATACTTCAGGGGAAAGGAATTGGAATTGAGGAAGAAAAAAAAAAGGGAGGTTGACTGTGTCCTTAAAATCAACATGCACCATGCAAATATAGATTTTCTTACCATTGCTGGTACCGTGGTTCCCTCCACTGCCCTGCTGGTGCTGTCCCTGATTACAGTCCCCATTCAGAGATCTATCTAAATCAGAGAAGGTGGGCATCTTCGGGACGGCTCTGCAGCGGAGGACACTGTCATCCCCGCTCTCCATCCTGCAGAAACAGGCAAATCAGTGTCAACATCCCCAGAGTAAAGCGTATCACATCTCCAGGACACATAAAGGAGCTCATGCCACAACCATGTGGGTGAGAATGCAAAGTATGTTGACTGAAAATCACTCTCACATGACAGACGGACGGCTATTGGTTAGCTGATAGACAAAGAGTCAGTGTGACTTCATGAGCTAAACACACGTCTTGATCACCTGGTTTAATGTTAACAGCAACGTTACTCTTACGGCAAAGCTGTCCTGTGACACTAACGACGGCTAGCAGTGAGGTCCAGTCCAATCAGCCCACTTGTTGACGTCCGTCGTTAGCTGCGGATGAAGGAGATGTACCACATGTCTCCGCAGACTTCCTGGATATACGTGCTCGCTTGTTGAGTCGACCTCCGACGCTGCAGAGTTAACACTCCTTTAATCACAGCAGTCCGGGGCTGCTGCTCACCTTCCACGTTGTATAAACAAGAGGAGGTGATGAGCAGGGCGGCCGACGCTGATTGGTCGAAAGTCTCTCCTTCTTTTGACGTCACAGAGCGCCCACAATGTTGACCATCGCTGACATTAGACAATAACTCATCAGCATGCCTGGTGACTAATCAGAAAACTTCTCATGCAAACCAAAATGAAAGAAATGAAAACATGTTTATTATAATCAGCTTACAAGACTATTAACAATAATATGTGAATACTCCCACTGACTGTGCAGTGTGTACATGATTCACACTGTATGCTGAACTATGACATGGCTCATAGTTGCTGTGTGGTCATTTCATTGAACACTCATTTATTGAACACTCATTTATTTATTGGTTTACTTGACACGGACGGATGCCTATTGATCAACAGAAACAAACAATTGTATTTAGGAGCTGAGTTCAGGAATAAGCATCATGCCTTAAAACTATATTTGGATCCAGGGACCCTGTTCAGGACTGGATTTAACTTTTCATATCAGAGGATATTGTACTTTAATAGAACATATTCCCCGTATTCACCTAAAAGGTTGATTGGTCCTCCCTTTATTTGAGAGGTGTATAAAAAATAGAAGGCTACTTCCTCAAATTCAGATTGAGAGTAAAACCTCACAAGAAGTAGAAAACATCAACTTAGTAAAACTGTTGCAAAACTTTAGTGCGTCACAAACGGAAAAAGCCACTGATGGAAAAGACGATTAACACAGGAAAACGTCTGTAATCTCAAAACTTAAATTACACATTTAATTAATATGTTCATGATTATCTCATATTCAATCTTTACACCACAGGCGCTTTATGCAAAAGGAAAATAAATGCTGCAAGAGTAAAGTTATTCTAATAAAGGCAATCTGATTGAAATAAAGTCCAAATAGCACGTAAGTAAAGCGTGATGAATCATAAATCATAAATTGAACAGGTCTTATGAGCTGAGTGTGGCCAATACAATTAACTGCAAAGACACAGGGATGCATTTATAAAAATCATTACCAACTGCATCATCTAATATGATTACAACCTTTCCGGCTGAGGACACATATAATCACAGATTTGTTTTTTAGACGGTGTTGTGCAAGATTAAATGACAAAAAAGGATCTTGTTTGAATTTTGTGAGAGTGGGGGTTAGGGGGTCTTAATACGCATGTGGTAAGAGGAAGTCGTGCTGGACAATTCTGTGATGCAGGCCACTTCAGATCACTTTGTGATTTGATCTGACATTTGTGCACAATCAAAAAAGTCATAATTTTTTTAAATGTTCCTATGTTCACCATATTGTGTGGGAACAGTTGCTTCTGAACATCTTGAACTTGGACTCTTGGGAAGTGTTTAATAAAACTCATCCTCTAAACACAAAGAATGAAGCAAACATAAAAACATTCATTGGGTAATGGTGTTTTCTATAACAACATGACAGCTTGGCATGTTCTGTGTCACAAGTGGAAAACTTTAATTTGATTGGCGTAAAATCTCAAACTACAAATTCTGTTTTTACGTTAAAAAAAAAATTGATACAGCTTAATGATCACAGAGGAAAGAGCAAAAATCTACATTACAAGCCAAATGCTTCATAATGTCCATTTTAAATTGAGCATCTACTGCATGTACAGGCAGGCTACGTAAAAAATACAACAGATGCACATATCTCGATTTTATTTCACATGTTCAAAGTCATAATTTTATTTTGATAGTGCTGCATATCTTCCACCTGTGAGGATATTGAGACACTTAATACACTGAGTTGTGATATAAACACTTTAAGTAAATTTCATATAAACAAATAAAATTAGGTGCTAAATAAAGATTTAAAAAATGATATAATGCTTCATATGATAAAATCTAACAATTCAATAAATACATATAAAAACAATACAGCAAAGAGCTAATTAATCCTGACAAAATTGTTCATTTGAAGTACCTTACCATCATATTTCTATATAAAAGAGATATTTACACACACTCCTCATAGGTCACAAGAAGCAGAGGGGTCCCAGAACAACAGTGATCTCAGGGACAAGAGGAGATAAAGACCTCATCTCTACACCCAGATCTCTGACAGGAAGTAACTCCATATCGCCTCGATGTAGCTCCGTGCTCCCCCGAACCATCACAACCACCTTCACCTGCAAAATGATCAGAAAGAAGAGACATGAAGAGAACAATTTTGAGCCTAATGCAAAGCGATGAAGGATTTATTTTACTGCAGAGAACAGGGGTCCCTGACCTTTTTCTTTAGGAGACCCCTTTTCTATCACAGAGTAAACTGACGACCGCTTTTTTCATATTATATTCATTACATGACAATAACAGTACAGGACTGATAAAGTGTATAATTAACCTAAAGAGTGAACACAATAACTGCAGGAAGTTTGTGTAAAACAAGCTATTTGGATGAATTTTTTGCAGATTATTAATAGTGAATATTGTATAAGTAATGAATTTTCCTTTTATTTTGAATACAATTCTCTGTCTGTGTTACGTATGTTTATTGTTATCAATCATACGTACTAAAAAGGCTTCTTTTTTTTGACAAATTCGGTGTTTTCTTCTTTCTGATGCTTGAC
The DNA here is from genome assembly GCF_027596085.1 of Anoplopoma fimbria. NCBI lineage: Eukaryota > Metazoa > Chordata > Actinopteri > Perciformes > Anoplopomatidae > Anoplopoma > Anoplopoma fimbria. The sequence goes on along the minus strand of NC_072456.1, from coordinate 19,264,280 downwards.
CTTTTCGACTAGCTCAGGTTTTCACTGCATGCTTATTCTTATTATGTGTTAAACACTTTGTAAATTAAACCAAATAAATACATTTATTAAGAGTATACGGACATTCAGGGTTCACTGCAAATATAAATGCCTTCTTGTGGGTCCAGACCCAGTCTTTGGGAATGAGTGGAATAGAAGATCTACAAACAATTTATTAATTATCTTCTTTTCTTTTGTATAACATTTAGATTTACCTGGGAACATTCAGTGTGAATGCAGGAAGAAGATGGGATGTTAAGACAGTATTTGATTTGTTAATACTTGTACTACTGATTTATACTAGTTTGTAATCTGGTATTTTCTTTAACCCAAAAAGAAATGATTTGGGATAAAATACAACACCAGTATTGTCAATGGTGCCTGCTAATCTGTGTTTTTCAGTTTCATTACCTGAGATGCCCTCTGCATATCGCTATAACACTAACATGTTATTCATATTACAGTCTTTTTTACAGTTAGAGAGACTGAAATGAATGGTGCTTTTTGAAATGAAACAAAATATTTTATATAACTTACCTCACATCCTTTTCTGGTCACCGTGGTAACGTTTGAAATGATTTCCTTGCCAGAGTCTCCCAGGATGTGAATAATCCTATTGGCTGAATTAGTTCTTCCAGCTCTGGTGGAGTGGTTTCCTGTACAGCTGACAGTCATGTGCTGGAAAGATGAGTGGCTGTGCAACCGCAGGAACCTCAGCTGGACGACATCCACACCGGCGTAATCAAACTATCAGAGACAGAAATCATTCATTTAAAGTCTGAGGAAATGGCTCTCTGATGTTATATGTACTCAGTCAATCCAGAAGGTGTTACCTTGTTTCCACGGTGCTGCTGACTGAACCACTGAATAGACATTTTGGATTTCTTCTTTTCTGGTTCCCGTCTTAATTTAATCTAAAGAATAGAATATTAGCATTATTTTAAAGCCATCCTTTGTGCCATCTTAGTAGTAATACTACTACCTTTCTTTACCAGGAGTGTTTTTTATTCATGTATGCTGATTACTACACTTTAAATCTCTATTAGAATTTTTATTAGAATTGCAAACATCTCATCATCTTTTTAAGACATTTGAAATAATTGCTGTGGGAAATTGAGGCAATCCCATCTGACCAGCATCTTTAATTGTATGTTGTATAACCATACTCTTATGTAGTTGAAAACAAGAGTCAGAACAAGAAAGTGAGCCCATTCCTCACACAGCACTTAGCCTGCTAATGTATGTAATGTGTACCTGAGACTGTAAAGGGTCAATGCAGGTTGTTCCTCCAGCTGTGAAGTTACAGAACACCTTCACAGCATCAAAGGGACAGCCTTGGTTGGGGTCCATGTAAAAGTAACCTGAAAGATAATAGAATTGAGTGTCTAATCAGTCATTCTAATTTGGTTTGTGATTTACATAAGAACCTTTTCAGACTCTCACCATCATTCAGATGTGGGTGGATGAGTCCCAGCTCGTAGCAGGTGGTGGCAGGGTCATCTTTGGTTCCCTGAGGCCAACTGAAGGTTTCCTCATCTACTTCAGACCATCTCCTGGACACCAGCCTGGGCTGCGACAGAGGAATCCATCATGCAGTCATTCAACCATTCAAGTATCAATCATAATACAGCTCCTTGAATATAAAACATAATTTCACACAAAACAAGATTATTTTGTATATAATGTGTGTATGAAAGGAAAGCTTGTACAAACTTTTTGTTGTCCTTCTCTTTTCTTCAGGAGTCCTGGAGGCCCATTTTCCAGCTTTGATCTTATACTTGGTCTTGTTTTGGGCCTTAGTGGACTGTCCTGACCGGGTTTGGGTTCAGGCTTTGATCCTCGTCTTTGTGTAGGCCTGCGCCCGCCGGATGCACCTGGTTTTCCCTGTGAAACAAATTAATTTGCATTAAAAGCATGGTACAAACCTCATAGCAAATGAGCAATATTCACAGCCATCAAGCTTCTAATGCATCTTTAACTTAACAGTATGTTAAAGTTAACTATGTTGGTCAGGTCAAACTCTATATTTTTATTTGTTTACTAATATTGTAAGAGTAAAATGTCTTACTGGAGGTCCACGCTTGCCCTTTACTCCCTTTGGTCCTCTCCTGCCTTGGACACCTTTAATTCCCTGAAAAGGCCCAAACACAGTCAGGCTGCTGACTTTATCGAAAATAAATGAAAAAGCACTTTGACCAGATCAGGTCCAGGAAGACCCCAAAACTTGTAAAATCATAAATAAACATAAACAAAAACAGTCTCTCACCTTCTTTCCGAGCTGGCCCTGTAACAGAGACAGAACAGAAATAACTTCAATAAAATGTTTCAGTAACTATTTTATGTGTCAGAATATCAAATCAACGTACAGTGAGTCCAAGGAAGCCTTTTCGCCCACGTGGACCACGAGGACCAGCATCCCCCTGTGAAAATGAGTCAGTTGATTAGTATCCTTGCTACCTGCTAAAAACAATGTGAAATGAAAAGTCAAACACAACTTACCTGCTTTCCTTTATGACCTCTTTGACCTTTCAGCCCCTGCAAACCAGGATTCCCCTAAAATAAAAGTTAAAATTGTCTTAGACCAACTAAAATTATGCCTATTTTTTAATTTAAATTAATTCATTTTTGAAATCACTTCAACCAACCTTTAGCCCAGGTGGCCCAATTGGTCCCAGCATTCCCATGTCACCTGGGAGACCCTATAGGTGAAGAAAAGACGGAAGAGAATGGTTTAATGATTCTTGAGCAATGTGATTGTAATTTTGCCAGATTTCTAAAAGGTAAAAAACACATGTTAAAACTTAAAGAACCTGTCTCATCCGTATGAGGAGAGGTGGTGTACTGTGTGTCTGACTTTTACCTTCGGACCAGTAATTGCAGACTCGCCCTTCTCTCCTCTCAGTCCTGGAATTCCCTGTATCAAGACCAGAGATGATGACAGATGTTTACCAGAAGAGGTGTTATGTTTAGTCTATTGGGGATCTTATTATAATCCTGCTGAACAAACTTGTTTACCTTTGGCCCCATTGGTCCAGGTGGTCCTGGTTTTCCTTTCGGTCCAGCTTTACCCTGAGAGACACAATAGGACATCAGTGAGACATATGTTAAATAGCAGCACAGTGAACTAAATAAATGAAGGATAAACACAGGGAACATACTGAACATATAATTATTATAGTATTATATTAAATTAAAAAGAAAACATAACATAGTACCTTGAATCCTGGTTCTCCAGTGTTTCCCCTGATCCCTGGAGATCCAGGTATTCCCTAAAAGAATACATGTTTTAAATGTATTTATTATCACAAATGTATAGGCCAAACTAAAAAAGATATTTATAAATAAGGGTATATTCTCATGGTCTTATGGTTAAGGTTTGCACATTATCCATGTTTGTTTTGGAGCTTACCATTTTGCCGGGCCTGCCAGGTGATGCCGGAGCTCCTCTGAAGCCTATATCCCCCTTTGGGATGAGCAGGGGAGGGAAAGAATTTTGTAAAAAGGTTGAATAACAGACTAAATTGCAGTATGCAACATTTTTACTTACCGGATCTCCTTCATTACCCTCAACCCCTAGTAACCCATCCAAACCGCTTAAGCCCTGAGAACACATCACAAGGCGAGAAACCAATCGTCAACACATTCCTCACTTTAACCTTTAGTGTGCTAAAAATACAACTTTATCATAACAGCTTATCAGAGTAACTTTTTTTGGTTTTTATGTTATTTCAATCTGAATACTTGAAATGAACGGTGGTTTCAGGTAGTGGTAATTGATTTTGTGATACATGTAGGTATTTAATCCGTCATAAGGGATACTTGCAGGTTTTCCAGGTGGTCCAGCAGGTCCTGGTCTACCAGGCAGGCCTTCATCTCCCTACAAAACAGACTTCATTAGATGAAATCAATGTAAGACTGAGGCCTAGAGTAAAACTAAATCCTGACTTTAATTAAAATGAAAAATCAACAGAGAGATCAAAGACAGTGAACAGGATGTTTACATTAAGTGTAGGAAAGTGCATTTATTAGAAAGTGCAAATTAAATGATGTGAATGGAAAAAATATTTAAAATTTCAGATTGAAATGAAACTCACAGTTTTTCCAGAAGCTCCTTTGTTTCCTTTCTTTCCAGGCTGAGCTCTTTTCCCCTTTATAAATAACATTATCTCCATTATGACAGTTTGTTCCAGTTTTATATTTTAACCACTGAGCAATGGCTTCTTTTTACCTTTGGCCCATGGGTTCCTTTAAATCCTGGAGGCCTGGGAGGACCAGCAGGTCCAGGTAGACCTTTAGCACCTGGAGTGCCAACGAACCCAATCTTCCCTGGTGTCCCCTAAAAAATACATTCACACACATAAATAATACCATCACATGACCTCTATCTACTGAAGACATAGAATTAATAAAATACCAGATCATTCAGTTCATTTAATGATCTAATTAAAAAAACTGAGAATTGCAAACCCAATCCTTTTAAGTTCAAATGTGGTTTCACACCATTGTGCCTCTTGTCCCATGGTCTCCTTTTGCACCCTTTTGACCTCTTATGCCCTGGGGATGACAGATGGAGACAGTGCATCACTGTGGTTACATCTTCATGCATACGATTAAATATGCTGAACCAGATTAATGATGCAATAATGCACCACTTAATGACATCCCACCATGTCTCCTTTGATGCCTTGAAGGCCGAGGTGGCCCGTCTCTCCCTGACTGCCCTGAATTGCACAAATACACAGCAGAGACAGCATGAAATGTATTAATGAACCCCTTCAGCTGGACAGATCACACTTGCAGCACTGAAGCATTTCACTGCATCAGAATGAACAAATAGCAAATTACACCTTTGGTCCAGGGATTCCAGTTTTGCCCTCATGGCCTCTCTTGCCTGGCAGACCCTAAAACAATCATGAATAAAGTCAAATTAATAAAAAGCAATTAAGAAGGAAAGATACAAGATCAAGCATTAAGTTAATTAATATTTGTTTTGTGTACAGTTTATACAATCTTAATGTACACCATCAGTTCTTTGACACTGAATTGTAACTAAACATAAGGAGAGAGTGCTTTTGCTGCCATTTAGTGGTTCAAATTCTCAACATGGTGCATGGATAGTTACAAATCAGGGTGACTTGGAAGCATATAGGTTGAAATTTTCAGCGCATGAAAAGCCAACACAAACATTTTAATTATGCCACAATAATTGTGGAGTTTCTCTCATTAAATATGTTCATGCCACATAAATTCTAATGACACATACTGGTGTTGATGGTCCAATTTGTCCAGCGGGACCTAAACTGCCGGGGGGGCCCTGGAATGAGAAGGTGTAAAATGAATGTGTTTATGATTGTAACAACAGAATATATAGAATCTCTTAAAATAAATGATCTGAATCACAACTAGATGTAGAATACAAACAGAAGTTATAGTAACCACATGACACTGAAAAAAAAAGGCAAGCTTGATCCATGTTAACATGAAGCTCATAATAATTGGTATTATTCGTAATCATACAGAATTTTGGACATCATTAATCAAAGAATCTAACAGTGTTACTGACAGTGTGTCCCTGGAGCCCCTTCTCCCCTTTGGCCCGAGCGGCCCCAGTGTTTCCCCCTGGTCCGAACTGTCCAGGCATGCCTGATGAGCCTCTGGTACCTGGATCACCCTGTGAAAGCATCATCATCATCATCATCATCATCATCATCATCATCATCATCATCATCATCATCATCATCAACACACATTTTGGACTTTACATACTTTGACTGGAGCATAAGTTCAAGTTCAACATAACCTCTGACTGACCAAAATAACTGACCTTGAGCCCTGGAACTCCTTGTTTTCCTCTCTCCCCTGGTGAACCCCCGTATCCCTGGAAAAGAGGAGGTACAGAGCAGAGGGGACACATTGTGCTGTTTTAATTCAGACTTAGAAAATATTCAGCACAATCCAGTGGGGTTCAGTCTGCATTAATATTTGAGACATCAGTGACTGCAAGGCTGCCTGACTTTTGGATTTTGAGGATGATTCTAATGCATTTTCAGAGCAGAAGGAGACAAGGACACATGGTATTGTCATGATATTCTAGTAAACTATGGTGCATAAAATGCAGTCCTAACCACCTGTTTCCCTGGTGGCCCCTTTGCTCCCTGTGGCCCTTTGTTTCCTCTGTCGCCTTCAGCTCCCTTTGGCCCTTTCTGTCCAGGAGGCCCAGTGTTTCCCTTGTCACCCTGAAATGTTAGTTAAACAAATGGTTTCAAAAATTTGATTGATACATTTATGTTCCATCTACATGCAGTGTGTGTGTGTGTAATCAAAGCACTGGAAGTGTGTTGCTGAGGATGCTGCAGCACCGTCTGCTGGATTGCACGGATATGACAACGCACATTTGAGGTCATCGAGGAAGTCCTTAATGTTTATTTCCCCATTCTCTTTTGTCCGACTTCAATTGCAACATTGTTGCAATAGAGACATTTGAGTTTTGAGTTGCTGCAATCGGTACTGTTTGATACATTGTTATGGGACGCTCTAAAAAACCTAAGCACAATCCATGTTCCTCATAGAGGGTTGTTGTAATTTTTTAATTGGGGAGTACATCTACGGAGTACGTCCCATTGAGCTAAATTAACACTGGAGGAAGAAAATCATGGTTATTGAATAAAGTTACCTTCTATTTTTTGCGTATTCGGTGGCAGCATTCCAGCTCAAATTATTAGAGTTTGTAGTAAAAAATGACTTGTATCTCACAGAACTCACAGATAGTCCTTGGTGTCCAGTTGGCCCCTCAGGTCCCTTTAGACCAGCTGGACCCTAAACACAAAACCACTGGGTTACTCGTACACATCATCAAGCATAACATAAGGCTCAGTCAAACCTGCAGACTGCATAAGCCTCTAGTCCTGTGTTTTTAAAATATCAGACATTTTAGTGTCTTTGCATTCAGTTTAATAAGAAAAGATATAAATCAAATCTGTGACAAGCACAGTCTAATCAATATACCTCCTCACCATCGAGACCAGCAACTCCCTCCTGCCCCAAAGCTCCTCTGGATCCCTGAAAAGGAGACAGAAGCAACTGAGTGACGAATCATTGAACTGATTGTTTCTGAAATGGTTGCACAGACCGCTCCATCACTACGCTACTGAAGCGTGTTCTGAGCATCACAGTAAAATAAAAGCTTTACCTTTTCTCCTTTGACACCAGCTGATCCATTTGGTCCCTGAGGTCCATCTTTACCCTAAATATAAAGAAATTAAAGCAACAATTGCACACAAAATACTTCATATTCCTGCTCTATTACCTACTCTCAAACTCATCTTGGTGAGCTTGGTGCTTGGAACACTAAGTATGGTGAACCTTCAAATGTATTTGTGTTATGTTTACAAATAGTTACATGTAAAGGAAGTGGTTTTTTTGTGTGTGGCCTTTATCAAAATACATGCAAAATACTGTATGATTAGACAATTATATCATTAAATGCACAGGGAATAATACAAATGTCTGTGAGTGAATATAGTCAAAATATGCTTAAAATATCACAGTTTTTAAGGTATTCGTGCAGCAGAATTTTTTTTATCATGATTTATGATAATATGATAATGATGATATGATATATGATAATATGATTTCTAGTTTATTATTACAGACAGCAAGAACACTCAGTTTACACCAAAGAACACTTCTACCTCTGAGGTACAGTTTGTCCTCAAAGACAAATCTATCAAAATCAACAATATAATCAAAATTTGCAATATTTGATGTATCCTCTAAGACAGGTATTAAAAAAAGAATAATTACGAGGAAAATGTATTTTCCTATACAACATATAGTAATAAAAAAAAACTCTGAAGATTCTTCTGACGTCTGATTGATTATGATAAACCTCACAGACCATGAAATTAATCTTACATCTTGTGATGCAGCCCAATAAAATCTAAATGTAATCAGGATGACACTGAGGGAGTAATCTATGACACCCTGGATGAGCTCCGATCCCTAACCCAAACTCTGGCCCCATGCCAAACTGGAAAGAAAGACACTTCCTGTTCACTCATCACATCAAGCTTCTGTCAGCAGCTCTCACAAGAGGCCTGTCAGCCAAAAGATAAGTCAAACTCAAAAGTGATTTGTATAAACAATGTTTAACCTTTTCCATGGCTCACATTGTGACTCGTCAAACAAAAGAGTGAGTCAGGATAGCAAGCCTGGACCAGTTCTGCAGCACGCCGACTCACTGGCAGGGTTTACTGATGTAAGCAGATTGAGTTAACGGTTGAGCCCACTGTACATCCTGACTACGGTTTGATACATTGTTATGTTGGTTCATTGCAGATGAAATTACAAACAAAAGCATAAAAATAAACTTACTGGGTAACCCGTAACTCCAAGCGGGCCAACTGGACCTTGTGGCCCCTGGTCACCTGAAAGGCCACGGGGCCCAACCTCACCCCACGGTCCAATGTTACCATGAACACCCTAGAGGAAAAGAACAAGATATAAACCTTTGTGTATCAAGACAAATTTTAGGTCAAATCAAGTTTATTTGTGTATCATTTACAACGTCTCAATTGGCTTTCCAGAACCCCCTTTGGCTATGGATCCCAACAAAAACCAAGCTTTCTGGGAGAAAACAACTTCACAAAAACCTTAACACGTAAGTAAAGAGGAAAAATTATCTTAAAGTAAGGTGCACGTAAAGTAAGCCTATTGTTGCTTGAAGAGTTCCAAGTACTAGAAAGAGTTTCATTTGTACAGAAGTTTAAAGGAGTGTAGATGTACTCACAAAAAAGCTATTAGAAGAAGGGGAACGTGGTCAATCAATGATCAATTAAATACATACAGTAAATGCTACTAACAGTATGTATGGTGCAAATGTATGATCAAGACTCAGTCTTGACACAAAGCTTAAGATATAAAAGTAGCACCATGACACAGTGCTCATTGAAACGGCTGTTGGTGCAGCTCAACTTCTTTCTTTCTAAAAGGAGGATTTTAAACAAAGTACTTTTTTAATGTAATATCTCTTCAATTCGTTTGATTTTAATGCTTAAATAAACAAAAGTGACACAAAGGGAAGCACTTCTTGAATTTCCATTAAGAGACTTCAAATTGTATCAAATCTGAAGTACATCTCTGAGACCGGTGAGTAGGAGACTCTCACACAATCATCACATAAAATGTATTAAAAAGTCAACCACTTTTTTAAATGAGGAGAATTGTAAGTCTTTGTGGGACAATGGATGGACAGACAGACAGACAGATAGATAGATAGATAGATAGATAGATAGATAGATAGATAGATAGATAGATAGATAGATAGATAGATAGATAGATAGATAGATAGATAGATAGATAGATAGATAGATAGATAGATAGATAGATAGATGTGTTTGGAATGAGTGAAATCTTACAGGAGATCCTCTGTATCCCCGTGGTCCAGGCATGCCCATCTCACCCTGAATACAGAAAAAATATGTTTTCACATAAACACTTATGTGCAATTAGATACAGTAGCAGTCATCATTTATTAACTGCAGCAGTGAAACTAATAACAGGAAATAAATCACTTACTGGTCGGCCTTGTTTCCCCTTTGGTCCCTCATCACCTATCTTGCCCTTTTGCAAAATGATAACCATGAGTGAGTTACCAAGAGAAAACATTTGTCCAATATTACAGGATGATGCAGCTTATATTACAGACATATATGTATTTTTAGTAAAATGCATGCATTGACAAACATGAAGATTTTAACAAACAAATACCTTTAGGCCTTCACTTCCTGGAAACCCTGCAGAGCCTTCTTTACCTTTAACCCCCTAAACGAACCCAATAGTCCATTAATCTCAACTTCATAATAGCTGCATTAAAAATATTTTGGAGCCCAGTTATACCAAAAGATTGTGATGTATTATCCTTAAAAGCCAGGGGATGATGTTATAACTCACTCTCTCTCCTGGCTTTCCTGGTGTCCCCTTCATCCGTCTGCTGCCAGCTTCTCCCTGTTGATTGACACAAATGTACAGATGTATGAATCAACATATTCCATTAGCACCACATACTCATATAATCTGGAATGCCTAACCTACAGCAATGTGGTATAGATATGTAACTACATGTGGATGCATAAATAACTGTGAGCTTCTTGCCCTGCTGCAACTCATCCCATTTACGTTAAACAGAAATTATTTTGTTTCATTAAATAGGAGTTGAAACAAAGGTGATGAAAACTCACACTCCTCCCTACGGGTCCTTGGAGGCCAGGAGCTCCTGTCTTCCCAGGCAATCCCTGTGGAAAATATTAAGGAAACTATCATCATCTAACCATTCGTGACACAATAAAGGGAGCAAATACATTTTTTTTTATTGTTTATTATAGAGAGGTAAACTCACTTTACGTCCTGTAGGTCCAGTGTCCCCATCCATTCCATTAGAACCAATGTGTCCCTGACAGAAATATGATATTAGGTTATCACATATCTGCTTCTATTCTGTGTTACCCCTGATGTTATTAAGTGGGGCTGTAGGAGATGCTTATTCATAGTGTATTAGTTACATTCGATTACGGAGGGCATGTCCCGAGCTTGGAGGAATAGACAGGAGTACCAGCCCCGTTTGTTAGTTACAGGTTTATTAATACGGTAAATTTGGTTTTTTTCAATGTAGTCTGATAGTATACTAAGCCTTCAGTTCTCCGTAGGAAAGGGCTGTCTCACGCCAAGCTAAAGCGGTGAAAATAATCTTATTATAGCGTACACTTAAACCAATATTGATTTTTTACATAGTCCTGTGTTTAGGTGTCTAAAACACTTTTTGCTGCCTCCCCCATCCACAGCAGTACATTGCCTTGACTCCGTGCAGTAACGCCTTTCTATTTTCCAAGCTGGGTGCGTGCAGACCATCATCTATGACTCAATCAACCCACTTTGAAACATCCAAACTATCTCTTAAATGGTCCCACTGAAGAGTAATATCTGAGAAATATAGACCTATAGTTGAAAAAATAGAACACTAGTTTTTAACTTATAGGATATATATTGCAGCTGGCTATTTTGGCTTACTAATATTGGTATACTTATCAATAGTTTTTTTTCAGTTTGTGCTGTATATCTCCATGATTATCGGTCCCTTGGCACAAACATTTAAATTCTCACTTTGTTGATTTGGATAAATCTGTCCAGTGTACTAAGTAGAGAGGCTTTTCTCTTCTAGAGGCAAATGCTACATTTAAATGAACATAGAGTTTATGAATGTGATATGTGATTGAACAAAATCAAAGATGTTATTGTTACCATATTGTCGTTTGGTCTTACCAGAGCTCCAGGAGGTCCATCCTGTCCCCTGTTACCTACATGACCTTGAAATCCCTAAAATGAGACACAGATAATTTGAGATGTTTTGGTAGTTTTTTGGGATGAAATATATGACTAATTAAATTCCAAAATGTGCCTGTATCCGTGCTGGAGTAAACGTTACACCGTATTGTTTAACCAATACTTAAAATGACACAAAAAATGTAATCCTCTAAGTATTTCAATTTGAAATGAGACTCGTTATTTTAATAATCAAAAATATTTTACATTATTTATATAATTCTGATCACCTTCAGGCCTTTAGGTCCAGTCACTCCAGGGACTCCAGGCGATCCCTACACAAAAGGTTTAAATACATAAAACACAAGGCCTCCTTAACATCTATATAAGCAGCAATTTCAGAGAAACAATCCTAAATTGCATGAGCATTCTTTTTGTATAAACTAAAATGACTTAAAAATAGACGTTTAAATGTTAGTTTTGTAGATCATCATGAAATATTTTTTATGTTCTACAATCTACAGATATAATTGTAAAGGTATAGTAAAACAACTTCAAACTATGTTACTATGCTACAAGTATTATGAAAAACTATTAGAAAATAGTAATGAATAGTTACACTGTCTATATGTTTTGACTGGACACTGTAGTCACATAAGGACAGAATAAAAAGTGTAGCCACATAGGAACCTTAATACCAGGTTCTCCTTCACGTCCTCTCTCTCCAGATTTTCCCATCTCTCCCTGGAAGCAGAAAACACAAACAACATCAGAAGTGTAGATTTAACACAATGACCAACATCTAGAATAAACGTGATCTCCACTCATACTCACAATTGGACCTGGCAATCCAGAAAATCCTCCTCGACCTTCTCGACCCTTTGACAGGAGAAATAATTATAATTGATTAGGTTATATTGATCAGGATAAATGATCCACTCCATGAGTTCCATCTTTATGATCTATCACTAGAAATATTTACAAATTGAAATAACAAAAGAGACAATCAGCTGAGACACTATCACTTGAAGAATTGTAGCTTTCTGACATATCAATGACCAATGAAAGTGAAGCTAGTAGTCTACATATTATATATATCCAAAAATATCAAAATAAAGAAGAAATATTGGGTAATTTTTCCACTTATTCCACATGATTTAAGAAAATGCAGTATGCATCTTTGTCCCACCTTGTCGCCTCGAGGTCCAAGAACTCCCTGAATACCGATTGGCCCTCGATCTCCCTACAAAAAAAAAAAATACTTGTATACGCATGTTTCCATTCACACAAAATTTCACATTATTTCCCAACTATAAAACACATCTCATGATTCTTTCAACTTTCTCAAAACCCACCTTCAGTCCATCTTTTCCCTGCTTCCCTTGCTCCCCCATGATGCCATCAAAGCCCTACAAACATGATCGGGTATAAAACAATCCTCGACCGTCACCATAGCATCGTTAGTGAACGTGTCCTCACTCATCAAGTTTATTCCACTCACACTGGATCCAGGAAGTCCTGTTGGCCCTGTTGGTCCTTCATGTCCCTCAAGTCCTGAAGGGCCTCGACGCCCCTTAAATCCTTGTTTACCTGGAGGTCCTGGAGGTCCCTGTACACAAACAAAACAAGATGTTGAACTGAGCTACGGATCAGTCAATTAAATAATCAACAATCAACAGGAACTATCCATCTCACCAGGTCTCCCCTGAACCCTGGATCACCCTTCTGACCTCGCTTGGCTTTCGCCCCCTGGTAGAGAAAAGTGCACACACACACATGCAGACAGAGAACATCTGCACATTTAGCTCAGCCCTTAGGAACCAAAATAGTATAACTTGATATGATTAAGGTCATTAAATATTCCCACACTTTATAATTGAGGTAAAATTGCTTTAAGTAATCTTACGGGATCACCTGAGGGTCCAGGTTTTCCTGGATGCCCATTGGCTCCCTGAAATGAGAAAGAAAAAACAAACTGAAGCTTCAGCATGACTCACTACAGCACATCTGAGTTCATATCTTCTCTGGGAATTAATTTTGCTTGTGCAGAAGGTTTGGCCTTGTGGTCTCACATAAAGTCCAGGTGGTCCAGGTTCCCCAATGTCCCCTTCATCTCCTGCATCACCCTGGTGACACACACAGACCACAGATAACAGAGTGACCCTAAAATGATTCCGGCAATCTACTGCTCAATTGTTTCTGGTTGTTTTTCCTTAAAGTGTACTCACAATGTTTCCTTTAGGACCTGGAGGTCCATCTGGTCCTGGTTTTCCCTGTGGGAATAAGAAAATGAAGTAAAGCACATTATTGATCCCAATTGGGGGACAATCGGAGTAATAGTCGGAGTAATAGTCCTTTCCTTGTAAAGAATGAACTTCTTTTTTCTCATGTTTGTGGCCCCTTTGTCTCTGTTATACTATAAAAGGAAACTTTTCAAAGGGTTTTGTTTTACCTGGGGGCCACGGACACCTGGAAACGAAACTGCTCCATCAGGACCACGCTCTCCCTGTAGCAACACACACAGACACACAATATATATTTACAGGTTCAACATTTTTTTAAAGGAAGTAAATGCCATTAACTTCTCATTGTTTCATCCCTGTGAGAAAGAGTATATCTGTAAGTGTCTCGTCACCTGTGGTCCAGCTGCTCCTCTGGCGCCCAGTTGACCTTGATGACCCTGATGGCATTAAGTTTTGTTTCAATGCCTGTTTATCAATCAATTTAAATTATAACTTGACCAACTAGATGTTTTCTTACCGGAGGTCCTTTAACTCCTAGGACACCTTTTACTCCTCTGGGGCCCATTTTTCCCTGAGCAGAGAACGATAATAAATTAACTTCTAATTTCATTGTTTAATCTAACATCATTATTTTATTAATTTTATGAAGACATTGCAGTAGTACATTGTGTTAGAAAACTTACAGGTGGGCCTGATGGTCCACTAAAGCCTTGAGATCCAATCTCTCCCTGAAAATAATCATCAGTGTATAAACAAGAATATCAGTGGTATCACATTATAAGGGAACAGGGCTGTGTGTCTGATGATCAAAAGGAGTATATTTATATAATTTGTTTTATTAATACAGATTTAGATAGTTGTCACCCAGTGAGCTGTCTGGGACTGACCGGAGGTCCTGATAATCCTAGAAAACCAGGAGGACCCCTAGCTCCAGGCAGTCCCTAAAAACAAAGGAATGTTTAGATGTTGCATTGTAGGAATTCACTAGAAAAAGTAATTGTAAATAGTAAAGTGACCCGTACTTACTATGTAGCCAGGGACACCAACAACGCCTCTGACTCCTTTTTTCCCCTGGTAACAACAGACAGAAAAAACAGAATGACACACACCAGCACTCTACTCTAAAAAAAGTGTGCATGTGTGTATGTGTGTGTGTGTGTGTGTGTGTGTGTGTGTGTGTGTGTGTGTGTGTGTGTGTGTGTGTGTGTGTGTGTGTGTGTGTGTGTGTGTGTAATGTAATGTGTGTGTGTTCTTGTGTGTGGTGGAATCTAACCTTGTCCCCTTTTTGTCCTCTGTTTCCCTGCGGTCCAGCCTCCCCAAGATAACCCTAAAAACAGAGAAATAGGGGTTTGACAAATAACTATAAACAAAATGTTCCCGTCTGAAGCTACAGGGACAACTTCACAAAAGAATACCCGACACTTCTGTAATAGCAATTTGTCTCCAAGTGATTTTGAGCCACTAAAATAGTGTGAGGCTAAATGCAACAATAGTAAGACATTTTGGCAAATAGATAGATACACATGTAAAATTTGTCCTCCATAATTACAGTCCCCATAACATTAGAAGTCCAGGCCACTCTTACCCACTCACCCAGCTCCCCTTTGCTGCCCTTCTCTCCTCTGTAGCCTTGAGGACCCTATGGGGGCAAACACGGAAAACAGAAATGCATCGACATGTATGGTTGGAAATTATGTATAACATTTATACCATTACATTACCATTAAAATACACACATATTTAACATGTCTCTTAGCAGATTTACCTGTTCTCCAGGTACGCCTGGAGGGCCCGGATCAGCGTCCTTTTGTGGTGTGCCATCTTGCCCAGGTCGGCCCTCGGGGCCCGGCATACCTTGTGGTCCAGGATGGCCCTGTGGTACACAACGCAACATTAAATGCAGTTTTCCTGTTTTCATGGGAACTTTTGATCTGATAAAGAGATAATCCGAAAATATGTTTTCTTATTCGTATTACAAACCAGTGACGAAGTAGTAAATTGAATTGTATTGTACCATATTGTAGCATTCTTTCATCATATTGTTAGTGTGCTTGCTGTTGAACACATTATGATTAATGGTGTGTGTGTGTGTGTTGGGACATTGGAGCGGACGTGGTAGTGAAAATGGATATCCATGTTGTTCTAAATTAAATAAGTAAAGTAAATGCATTATCAATCAAAGCCAAAAATAAAATACTCCTCATTAAAGTAGTTTGTGATGAAGAGAGCTATAAGAAAGCACGCAAACCTCGCTGTAAACTTGAATAAGATGCAGATAAAGTAGAGATACCTACGATTTTCCCTTGAACTCCTTTTCTTCCTTGTTTCCCAGGAATTCCAGGTGGCCCCTGGAAAACCAAATAAGCCACAGGAGCCCTTTAACAATCCCTCGATGTTTGGTATTGTCATGGTTTGATAAAGATTAAACTTGGATAGCTTTTGCCTTTTTAAGTGATCAATCACACTTTTGTCTACTTACAATTGGTCCATCATCTCCAAGAGGTCCAGGAGGCCCCGGTGGCCCCTTACGTTTCTGAAAAAAAAAAAGAATATCCTCATGGTTTACCAGTACATGTGTAATTCTTTTTACACTACATTGTATTACAATGTAAATAAAGGAATAAAAGTTGTATATAAATCTTATATATATACAAATTTTACATGCTTTCAATTTTTTTTCTCCAAACAAAAACCCACCGGCCATGAAGAAATCAGCTTTTTGTAGATCTTCTTTTCCTGCATAAAAATGACAGACAAGACGCTTTTTATATTGTTATAATATATATTGTAAACCTTTTTCACGAACAAATTATCCTCAAACCAATATGCGTTGAATATATACTAAACTCAAAATAACTGAAACATGGCAAATGTCATTATAAGCAAAAAAATATGAACTAAACTGTCAAATTTCCATAAAAATGTTAAGATTAGATAAGGTAAAGTAAGACTTTTTAAATGTTGTAACACCTTTATCTGGTTTGTTGTATATTAAATGCTTTTAAATGAAATAAGTAAAGTCGACAATCGTCCAACATGAAAAACGTTATCACTATTGAAATATGCTTAACAATGCGACTGAGTAGTATTATACTAGCATATAAAAATCATACTGCAAAACTGCTATTTTGTGAAGGTGCAATAAACACACAAACAACCTCAATATTTATTGGAAAACAAATAAACAGGCAGGGTACTGTATGTGTTTCAGTAATTTGTAGTATATTTGCAAATAGTGTGTACCTTGAAAGCCTCCCACTCTTCCTCAGAGGTTTTAAATACAACAATGGCAGGTATCCCAGGAGGACCAATGGGGCCTCTATATCCTGTCTGCCCGGTCCTGCCCATAACGCCTTGATAACCCTGACAGGACAGAAAACAATGTCTCTTTGAGGGGGAAAACAAAGGATCAGTCTAGATTACATTGTCTACATTTTTATCAATGCGGACATAGATAAAAATCTGGCTTTTTCTTTTACAACTGATAATTCAGGGGTCCATTTGACCACTAGGGTGCAGAAGAAATCCACAAAAAGATGACAAAAAAAGCCTTGAGATTAACTAACTATTGAGCCCTGGTGTCAGTGGTTGTTTCATTTAACTTCAGTATACCTGAGGTTAATATTTTAAGTATTATATTTCTGGAATCTGGAAATAAATCTTTAATCTGATTGTGGTGCCCTCAGAAGCTTAAACTGCAGTTGTGGTCTGAACCAATTTGCTCTGTGTTGCAGAAATAATTTCACATGGCACCAAAACTTGCGGTATCTGAGGTTTAATCAGGGGCGGAGGTGTTATGCCTATCTGACAAAGTGAGCAGGCCAATTTCTATCAAACATGAATGAATTGATGAACTATCAGAAGTCATGTGTGTATGAAAACAGTACCCATGGTTTTGTTTGGTTTCAGTAAAGTCCTATAAGGGCTCACACAATTTAAAGTTATATTTAGTATTATATAGTTGGGGGAAATAAGTATACAATGTTATGTGTATTTAATTTATAGACTATCAACATTCATTGATTTTGTGAGAATTACACGTCGCCTAAATATAAAAAAGAAGGTAATAGAATGGAAGAATAAGAATGGGATTTATTGCTCTTAGACAGAAGACGAGATGATAATTACATAAAATAATAACCTATAATATTCAAAGAATATACAATTAAATTAATGTATTAATTGACAATGAAATAAATGAATAAGTGAAAAAATAATAATAAGAAATTACATAAATATCAAATGAAAAAGAAAAATGATCTCGCCCAGAATTAAATTAATAAGTAGCTTTAGTTTTCAATAGAATAATTGTCAAGCTGCAATTTAGATTAAGTTTAACTGTGTTTGATTTGACGTTACCCTGTTAGCCTCAGCTAAGCTAGCTAGTAAAAGATTAAGTCCATTCTGCTAAATGCTCATGTAGCTAGTTGACACAGAGCAACAAGAGCATCCTAGTTGGGTCATATTTCTTTCAAAACACCTGACAAATGTAATGTTAACCTCTTTTCGTCTGCTATTGCTTTCTTAACAGTCTTTATGTTATTTTTTAGCTATTTCAACTGTTTATCCATTACTTTAGGATAACTATTTTAACCATTTAGCTAACATTAACATTCAACATTATCTTTAGCAAACAGTTTTAACTGTCTACGTTAGCTAATCCATTACCTTTAGCTAACTGTTTCAACTGCTCTGCTTACGCGCTAGTTTTTAAACACTCTACACAAGGATATATTTTTATATATATTTCAAATATTTTATTTCTAATTCTTTGAGGTAACCCACAGTTTTTCCCCAAAGCAATTGCAGAAATACCCCATGGGGTACAAGCACCTTTACAGTTTCAACTGCACACAAGGGTGCAGAGTTGTGCAGTTTAAGAATTAAACTCAAATGCAATTAAACTCAAATGACAGTTCTTTGATTCAAGGTTTCATTTAAATCCTACTTTGTCTCCTTTAGGGCCTGCTGGTCCTGATAGCCCAGGTGGACCCTGTAACCCCTGATAAAAGAGAGGAAGAACAGTTAGATCTGGATAATCATCACTACCAAAAATAATGTACTGTACATATTAAGACTCTTTGATACTAGCAGGCAGGGCTAAACAACTAGGTTAAACTTTATCTGTGCTTATTCCCTAGACATAGAACCGTTCAACCAGAGCAGAACACATCCCAGGTTAACATGTCTTCATTCAGATTGATAAAGTGTTTGTTTTTTTCTGATATTTTTTGGTATAAAACCACTGTATACAGTCTTATAGTTTTTAGTGTGAAATACCAGAAGGATCACAGTACCACAGTTTAGCCAGAGGAGAGGGACAACTGCACAGACTTCCCCTCCCCTCTATCACACACACACTTGCATGTCTTTATAGGTGCTAGATTTGACACAGACGTATGTTGCCATCTCAGACATCGAATCAGCTCTGCGCAAACTCAATTTCATCCAAGGTCATAACCGTTAAATGAGATGAGAATATCACATAAATGTGATTAAAAAGTCCTACGTGGTTTGTTTATGCATTTATAACCGTATTAACACTCTGTTCTCAGTGTCACTGTGAATACATCTGAATTGTAAAGTATACCAAGTATCAAAAAATAACTTCAAATGTGAAATCCAGCTTTGATTATTGATTATGAATATTTACACAGGTACTGCTAAATGTAAACATGTCTTACCCTTTGACTTCTGATCCCAGGTCTTAATCCTGCCTCCTGACGTCTGAATGTGTACGTAGGCGGCTGATTGGCTGCTTTAACAGTCTGCTGTGGGGATTCGGCCTCTGAATTGAACTGGAAGATCCGATCAGGTGCTGACTGATTATAATCCTCAGAAATGGCAGTGTCATTATCATAACTTTCTTTTTCCATCTCTGCATGTCTTTGCACTTCTTCCTCTTCCTCTAAATCTACTCCGTCTGTCTCTGTTACACTCCCCTCCTCTTCACCTGGAAGTTGTTGTGGTGTTGATGTTTCTGTTCTGGGTGAAACAGTTTGATCCATTTCCTCTTTTTCTTTCATCTCACCGGCTGTAACATTACCCATCTCATCCTCCATGTTCCTGTTACTAAGTGCTTCTCTGCTTTGTAGTGTGGAAGTTAAAACAGTCAGGTTTGAGGCTGGATCTTTCTGAAGCGCAGCAAAGTCCTCAGTTACATTTACTTCTGTATGTCTTAAGAGTTGAGCTGGTGGAGCTTCTGAAACTGGAGGTATCATGACCGGTGGCGATGCCTCCTGTCTCGACTCCATTACTCCTCCTTCAGATGAAGGGTACACGCTGGAAGTGACGAACCCTGATTCTGTGATGGAGCCTGATATGAGAGTAGATCTAGTAGCAAACTGTGGCCTATTAACGAAAGCAATCTCTGTAATTGCTGTTTCTGCATCTTCTGATGAGACACCTGCTGCTGTGGGGTTCTCAGGTTGAACATTAAGGCTTGAAATGGCTGATTGGACACTTTCCTCGTTACTTGTTTGGGAATCTTTATTTGCTTCAGCGATCAGTTGATGAACTTGTCTCGGGTAGGGAGCAGTTTGAAGTGTGTGGACTGAAGGAGTACTTGTTATGATACTTCCTTTTGTGCTCCATGGTTCCTCCGTTGTCCTGAATAAGTCAGGGTGAACATTAGAAAACTGCTCATTTCCAGTCAGAGAGGGAGGCGGCAGTTCAGTACCTCCACCTTGATTTACCTCCTTACTCACAGCTGTTGGCTTATCCTTTTCTCTGTTAGTTGAGTTTACAGTCTGAGTGTCTGTGTCAGCCTGTGTTTTCACTACAGATTTGGTGTGCACCTCCTCTGGATCAGGATGTGACTTCAGAGGGGAAGCGCTGTTCACTGGATCCAGTTTTGGTTTCACCTCGGTGGGACCAGCCTGTGGAGTCGTGTCTTGGGGGGCTCTGGTGGGTGATACTCTGATCTCAGGCTGAACAGTTGCCTCATCAATAGCAGCAATCTCCTGGGAAAGGTTTACATAAGGGAAAAATATGACCCAACATGCACTGTGTGTGCTGAGCTCCTTTTAAAGTAACAGAGATATGAGAGCAGGAAATATTCAAAAAAACATGAGTCAATTCTGCTGTTTTGTAATTGCCTCCTCAGGTATCCCACGCCCAGCTATTAAATAGTTCCAAAGCAATTTAGCGATAAATCCATTCTAGGACTTTATTAAATTAATAAATATCAGCAGTTTAGTAATAACAATAATTAATCCCTAAGGGGTGCAATCAATCAAACAGCATACAAGAATGATTATCGTGCTTGTTATTGAAGAAATTACAGCTCAGTATTGTGTTTTCTCTTTGGCGATGTTAAAAGAGTCAGAGTTCAGAAATGGAAACCCTCACACACACAAGGATGGGATCCCACACAAGTATAACATGCAGTTAGTGTCCAAAACAAATCATATTTTTTATGATGTTAAACCTCTCTGGGACAAACACTACTGTAATGGCTTCCACAGACAGACAGGACTGGTGGATAAATACTTTGAAGGAGTTAACATTCACACTAGCATGTCATCAATGAATAAAAAGCACTTTTTTCCCTTATTCCTCCTAATACGACCTGTGTAATGACATTGCGTGGGCGTGCAAAGACTAAGATTCATTGCTATCTCCCTGAGCTGCCTATTAGTTTTGTTGATATAAGTTTAGTGTGCTCACATAATTCCCAGCAAAGCTCCTCCTGACTTTAACATGTCAAGGCGCCAGTTTCACAAAGACAGACTTTGACCGTGGCTTAGATAAAACTTAAAGTCAGAGTTCATATATAAATCCAATTATTACTATTTATAAAAAAAAAACACATTAACTCAGTTATATTCTGTAAACTAAATGCAAGGTTTTCTTTTCTCAGTCAGGAGGATGTCAACGAAAAGCAAGAACATTGATTTTTATGCATTTTTATTGTTTGTACAGTGTCAGATTTATTTAAAAAAACTCCCACTTTTACCTTAGAGGATAAAAATGTCCCCGCCCTAAAACTGATATAAAAATACTACATATTCATATTATTTTTCACTTACATTAAGTTACATTTTTTATAACTCCCAAATATTTATTAATTTTCAAAACTTTAACCTATCAAATGCCAGTTTGTATACATAATGTCATTGTTGTTTTTTAGGAGACAAAAACAGTTTTGGATATATCAATGATAAGCAGTAAACCAGAGAAAATGTCTCAAACTGGTGTAAAATAGTAAAAGCTAAAATGTTAAGCCAGGGATCATGTTTCAAGCCAGATATAATAGAATGTATGATTTTAAGCAGCAGTGGCAAAGGAATTAAACATTGTGGTTTCAATGTGTTTCAGTGGGTACATTTCTGTCCAAAAATATCAAAATGTCAATTAATTATAGACTTATTTTAGGAACAAAAAAAAACCCCCCAAAACTCACACCCCACTATAATATATGCCACATGCTAGACAAAGCCAAAAATGATTTAATAATTGTAACATTAAAAAGCCCAAAATGTTTCACTCCAGACTCATATGGCCTCAAATGCATTTCACTGGGTTTATAGCTCCAGTGAAATGCATTTGATTTTGCATTAGCATTCAGCACGTATTGCTGTCTGCTACAGTGTCTTTTTTTAAATAACCACTAGCAGGTTTAGAGGGCAAAAACATTCAAATCATACACGTACAGCTTTAAAGGTTGCATATCATTCCAACAGTGTTAAACTGCTCTTTTATAACTCTACAACTGTGGTGATACAGATACAAAATGTAGACATTAAGATTTTAAGTACCATAAATTAGATCTGGTAGAATGACTTAAGGATTTTTTTGGGGGAGAGAAACAATAATATAATGACTGCTGGAATCCTCCATACATTTCCCCTGGCCTCAGCTCCCAATGGTCCGACGGTTTTAGCACTTTTCATTCAGAATAAGTGGAGAAAAAATTGAGCACTGGAGAGAAGAAATGTAGGAAATTCTGGCTTGATCCTAGAGGTATAGGAATTGACTCATTGTTTATGTATTAGAGGAATATTGACTGACTAATAAACTAACAATTTAATTTAGCTAGTAACTATCTTGTAAAAAAAAGGTTAAGGTATGAATTGAAATAAGGACAAATGCATAATTTAAGTGGAATGTTTAAGTCAGTCATAACAATAAGCTGTCAGCTGTAAACATGTTGCTGAGTATGTTAGTTAAGATAACCCAACTGATTTGTAACAACATGCATCACTCCTTTTGAGCTTTTGAGGTTAAATTCATCTTTCTACAATTTCCCACAGTGACAGAACGGTGACATTTTCTGCACAGCTTTTTATGAGATTTACTAGTTGATGTGAAAATCTTCTCCTGCTTTTCATAATCTCACATGCACACGTAAGAAGCAGCTAAACCTGACGCAGAAATATGTGAGCTATAATGAAACACTGTGTACCTCACAAAGAAACTGACGCACGGTCAATCACATGTCCAACATTTACAGGAAAACATTAAACCTCATTAAATGCAACAGAAAAGCTGGTTGAAGATAAGAGAGAAAAGTGTGATTTCAAAGCTTATGAGATGATGTATCTTTTTACAGATGGCACAAGAAAACTAAAACTAAAAGATAACAATTCCAATACATTTTGAAGTAATCAAATTATCTGAAAAAAAAAATTCAGAAATGAAGCAAGTTTTTCAAAGTCCTTTGCTTTCATAATTTACGAAGAGATTAAAAAATCTAAACAGACAGTTCATCTTTAAGTTTCTACATTTTACCCCAACATTTTAACAGAGATTAATGATACAGACAATCAAACTCACGCAGCTCAGTAGCAGTAGCACCACCACGGCACTCTGCATGGCTTCTGATTAAGGTGACGTCTGGACTCCTCTGACAGAAGCTGCTTTACAAGTGGCTGAACTTGAAAAACACACACACCCTCCCTGGAGGACTGAGCCCAGCGCTGGGCTGGCTGATCGCACGTTTACTGCACAGAGAAATGATGAAACCAACAGTCCAAACCGTACACCCAAACTCTCATACAAACACACATCCACAGACGTACAAATCTCTCCTGCTTCCTGTGGCAACACAGTGCCAGACAGGTCAGTGTCCACCACTTAATACTCAGCAAGTTGGAACAGAGTGTGAACAACGGCAGACACTTAGGTGTGTTGTCTCCTGGGGCTGTTGCTGTTCAGTAGGTGTAAGTCCTTTGTGGTCAGGGCTGATTGGTGGTGAAGGTGAGACTTAGTAGAAAACACAGCTGTCACTGATGTGGGCTTTGGATGAGGGACAAGCTTTCTATCCTCATCAGCCTCCTTTCATTCTAGTTTTATTCCCACTGCACATTCAGCAGTCCACATGTAAGACCTACATTATAGATTTGTATTTGCATTTAGTGTAAGACAAGTAAGAACCATCTAAAGGTTTGCTGTGTTTCCTCCTTTTTCACAGAGAATATCATAAGATCGTTCATACAGATCCTGAGATTTTAATTATTTTAAGTGATTAAACCCATACTTGCCCTTCACTTGTAACAAATGAACCAACTGATGACTGTGCTGTGCTTAATTTGCCATTGAACTTCACATTGAGCCCCCCCCCCCATCTTTTTTTTTTTTTTTTTCCGGAGGGGAGGACTGTGGCCCAGGTGAGGAATGTGACATTGAGATCAGAAGAGCGAGGGGCTGCTGCACCAGGGCGTTTGTGTCGGGTGAGGTTGCGGCTTACGGTAAAGGGTGTGTGATGAGGACGGGAAGCTCCTCCCACCAGCGTCAGGCCTAAAAATGTTGACCTTTGGTTCCAGGTCGAGGCGCCAGGGGGTGCTCTCCTGTAGACAGCAGTCCAGGTACAACTCCAACCTGGGCGGAGAGATGGACAGGGAGAGGCTGTGCCACAGTCCATCCCACAGAGGAGCAGCAGGAAACCTGTGAGACAGACCTGTGAGAGTTTAACAGCAAACATGGCCAGATATTTAGTGTTTCAGCTGCTGAAATCTTACAGAGTATCTACAGCGTCACGCCAGGCGGAAAAGCAGTGTTTTACTGTCCTCTCTGATTGAAAGTCTGTCCACAGCCACAATGTGCTGACACACACTGGAGGACATTTATACATCACTGCAGCAAGGTGAAAAGTTAAACCACTAAAAGGCGGAGGTGTTAAAATGGTCTTAAAAGCCATTATGTGTAAAACTTGAAATCCCTGGTGTCCCTCAATGATAGGTTATGAATTTTGACCCTGAATAGAATCAAAACATTAATGTTTCCCACACATTCAATGGTGGATGTTTGTTTAAGGATCATTATGTCTTTGTGTGTGGTTGTGTGAGTGTTAATGTTAATGAGTGTGTTTTCTCAGTCATAGTGTTGTTTCCAGGCGCTGACCTCACCCTCAGCTGAAAAAGTTCCACCCCTTCCTGCCCAAAAATAACCAACAGTGGTGTCTCCTCTGACCAACGTTGACCCAGACGCATCAGAACACTCAGCTCATCTGGAAAACTGTCATGTAAACGTTAGAACACTCACAAATAAATGTACACATACAGAAGACTTTCCCCCCATACACACACACACACTGGTAAACGTGCTCACATGCACATTTTTCCTTGACCATTCACTGGACACGGACAGCTGTGAGATGAGAATACAGGACAGTATAGATTTTAAATCCACAGATGTGGCGTGGAGAAACTAAAGACGTTCCACAGAGAGACGCTTCACGTGGGAACGTAAACTGTATCACAAAGCTGACAGATTCAGACGGCATTAGCAACGTGTGTGTAAACAGTCAAGGTCAAGTTTAACACCAAAGCATTCAGCTAAATCGTTTCAACCTACACAGTATGGAAAGAAAAACCCTCCTAGATAAACAGGTTCACTGGCGTCACACACGACCTTGATAGCTCTGTGGGAAAAAAATTACCAAAACATGTACATTTACAGTACAAACTATAGACAACTAAAGACATATGGTCTTTGTTTGAAAACAATAAAGTGTTATTGCTGCCAAGACTGGTGAGATAATATTGCTAGTATGTAAGTAAGCAGTATAAGTATAACAGATGAGTATAGTTTGGGTCAGTGTGAAGTGGAGTGGGCCTGATGACGAAACTTCCTGTTGACTCAATGAAACCAAACCATGTTTACTCACTGAAAATGTCACCTGAGAAGTAAGGCAGTAGGTTTTTTTTTTACATTAGCTCCTGTGTTGAGCCTAATCAGTAATACTTACCGGGGGGCGAATACTGCAGCTGTTGGTAGGGAGACTGTGGCATATTGTCCGATCTGATATGCTGGGCATCCTCGGTCATCTTCTGTTGTTGACACATTGAAATGAGTCCAACAGCTGCAATAGATCCACTTCTGCAAACACAAGACAAAGAGATTATTAATGACACTAACTGGCATCATTTCTAACAAGATTCCCACTGAGAGAATACTGTAAATTGATAAATTTGACTAAAACGGATGAGTAATGCTCTAAATAAAAGGCAACATCTTGTTCTTTTGAGGCCTCTGTGTTTCACTGCTGTGGAAATACTGAATTAACTCGCAAAAACAATCTCAGCAACATTTTTCCCTACACACACACGGCCATCAGGAATTTACCTCACCTGCAAGTGTCACATTTCCTCTGTCCCTCCCATGATCCTTTGCTTTGGCGTGATGATAGCACTGCGGTGGCGTGCTCACTTTCCGAAACAGACCATCTGCATGTTTCACAACAAACAGATAGGCTTAAAACCAGAGCACTGAGACCAACATCTCTGTCATTCGGCTCACGTTCTGATCTCTCTGAAGCAAACTAGATATCTCACCTACCTCACCTCTGCTCTATTTATTATGGGAATATGTGGGCAAACACACAGAAACAAGCTAAAAAAGTTCCTGGGGGAGTCAGTGAGTATAATGAAAACTATATAATATCATGGTTTCATAAAATTCTGTGTATATAAAGCATTAATCTTTGTTATATATCCACTCACTGACTAATGGCTTCCTGACTTCTTTACTCACCATTTATTTGACACTTTTGTGTGTTTGTGCATTCAAACTCAAAAGGAACAACCACAAGATGTAATTGTTGCAGATAAATTCCATAAAGTGCAGTTATCTCTTATTGATATTATGGATTTTGTCTTCTTTTATGTCTACTAATGGGAGGATGTTTGCAGACAGTACAAATCTGTTGGTTTCCAGTTTCTAGAGCCGATTATACCCTTGAGGACCCCTGAGGTCACTTAGCCTTTGTAAATGACAGCAAATTTTTGACTTTAAAGATTTAAAAAAACACTATTGCTAAATATAAAGTTTTTAAATCCTGTAGCCAAGGGGTTTAAAGGTACGGGCCCTTATGTCCTATCATCTATGTTGTCAAATCTCCAAATAAGTCAAGAATTTCCCCCAAAATATTAGAAAAAGAAGAAAATATAGATTATTTAAAGGCAGTAATATCAGTCAGTACAGAAAGTGAATACAACAAGTGATCCCTCTTTAATGACCTCTTTAACAGATATGTAAACACTTATTTTGTTAAAGTCCTAGACAGGCTTCTTGATTCAAATAAAATATAAACGGCGCGATAAATTAAACATGGATTTATTTTGTACAGTTTATACTACATATTTACCAGAAAGTTTCTCATATCTATGAAATCCAGGCTTGATAGGGAACTCTTTGGGCGAGCTTCCCCAGGCACAGATTAGGTTGTTCTGTACAGAGACGGACATCGAGGTTAAGTCCTGGGCTGCATCGTACATGTTAAACGCCGTCCAATGAACTACAGGGTGAATCCTTAACCGAACCTGTACACTGTATGAATCCAGCTTCATAGTCAAACATTTCAAAGGTGGATTCTCTGCTGAAATACATATTTTTCAGTCCAGGACTTCCTGATTGGGACTCCAGCAGGGGAGCTTGACTTGTCTGGCCTGTGGATCCTCAGTCCAGATAAGTCCTGTGTTCACATTTCAGAAACATGTCAAACTCAACATATTACATTTACACAACAGCACGTGGTATAAATATACATCTTATTTAAGGGGAACAACAAATGGTTTGAAAGTTGGAATGTTCAAAGATATCCACAGTGGAACCTTTCTCTGCCTGCTGTTCCATCATTACTCATTTGGTGAGGTTGGTTTTAAATCACATTTAATATCATGGACACATTAAAAATTAGAACAAT
Organism: Anoplopoma fimbria; assembly: GCF_027596085.1. Classification (NCBI taxonomy): domain Eukaryota; kingdom Metazoa; phylum Chordata; class Actinopteri; order Perciformes; family Anoplopomatidae; genus Anoplopoma; species Anoplopoma fimbria. The sequence goes on along the minus strand of NC_072456.1, from coordinate 19,236,557 downwards.
CAGGCAGCCCCTAAAACACATCTCTCTCCCACATCTCTCTTTGTCGCCATGATCATGCATGTGGAAATTACGATAACTCTAGAGCACAGAAAAATACCACAATGCTCGATTCTACTGATCAAAACAATGGGCCCCAATGTGACGGAAACGATGTGGCAGTTAACATGTAGACAAACCGTACTGTGCCTGTTATTCCTCTTTTGTAAAAGCATCCAAGTTGCATCACATGTAATAAAGGACATTTTTTTCTTTTTTCATCATCACATGAAAGAAGGCAACACATCCTGAAGGAGTCGCGTCCCTGGCTCTATGTACCGGAAGAAAATGGCTTTAGTCACCTCTCTGACACGACGTCGACAGCTGTTATCGAGAATCGAGAAGGATGAACAATCCGTTTGCCTTAACGAAGGCTGTCTGTCCTGCAGATGGTTGTCCCTCAGGCCAAAGTCATTATAGTTCACAGACAGAGTAGATACAGAACACTGGTTCTGTGTGAAATCCCCACTGGTCCAGTCCGTATGACAGTCTCGTCATCTTGGTTTAATGCTGACTGACCTGCAAGAGGCACTTTTAGTCCTTCTAATTTCACACGTCTTCACTTTTGGTTCCAATGACGAACATTTTTTTAAGAAGATTTCAGAAGGTGATATATTACAAATTCAGAGGTCCAGTATCCTGAGACAAAACATCTCTAATCCTGTGGATCTTCAGAATCATTTTCACACCACAGAGCCGACGTAAACTTATACTGTGCTGCTCCAGTTGAAGGTACAACATCATTAGTTTCACATGAGGACAGAAAATATAACCTTTACTAGAAGTTTTGCTCACTTTAAGGTCTGGAACATGACCCTCTGTATTGGCTTTCGATTGATTAGTGACTGTTTAATGCCCTTGAACCATGTGAATGCTCTTGTTGTAAACAGGAACTATGTTGAAGTCTAAAATTGGCAAAAATCTGACTGAATCCTTTTATCATTGCTACTCTTACAACGAGGCACAATCAACAAACAAAAGCTAAAGTACATTCATCGTATTACATTTTTACATGCTACCTCTATGTTCACCTACACAAAAACGCACTTAGATCAGTTTCTTGGATTCAACGAGAGGTTTTGAACATCTTGGATCGACGACTCACCGTATTTTGTTCAAAAAAAACAATCAAAACACCAACTTTTTGTGGAAAGGCTTGGCAATGCTTGGGTTTGCCTGCTGTGATCTACTTATAGTACAGTCAGTCTCTGCTGTTCTCTGGATTTGGCAACTTTTCTCTACTAAGAGCACACACGCACAAACACACTCTCGTGTCCACGCACACAGCCTCCCTCCAGCTAAAACAAACACACACACACAAACAAACACAGGAACACATTGCAGACAGACACCCAAGTGTCCGGATAAATAGCAGTGGAGTTTAGTCCTGCCTGTTATGCTACTGGTACTGAGAATACGAGTTCTCAGAGCCACAGAGGAGTTAAAGCCTTGTGGCGCCGTGTGGATCTTCTCCTGCATCCTCTCTGTCTCAGTTTGTTTTAGCAGCGGTCGTCCTCATCTGTGTCACTTAGCAGCTCGCTGGCTCCAGCCGGACCCGCTTGGCCCAGCTGCTTCCGTAAATGCCCGTTGGGAACCTGCCAGGAGTGTCTGAGCTGAGGAGCCGAGCTTATGGCGTTGGCCCGTCCCAGGCTGGTCGCCACGGCGGTCTCAAAAGTAAGTGTCTCCTGCCCGTCGCCTGCCTCTCCACCGCTGGCGTCCCCGTGGAATGGGAGGTAGGGCTCTGAGATGTAGCGATGAGGAGACGGGTTGCTTGGTCCTGAAACCTGACCGCCAGACGACCCCTGAGCTGCAGTTAGGGGGACGCCCTCCTTGTCAGCCCTCAGTGTGGACCCCGCGGAGCCACCAGCGCCATCCTGAGGCTGGGTCTGACCCTCAGAGGGGGCTGCTGGTGTGGGAGGGGTTTGGGCTTGGCAGACCAGAGGGGAGTAGGAAATGTACGGTCGCGGGCGAGAGGGTGTCTGCGGCAGCTGGCGTCGATTACGAGGAGTACCAGACTCTGAGGCTGAATGGGCGGGGCTGCCTGATGTGTTCACCTGCAAACAATAGAAGCACAACAATGAGGAAAGTTCTCCTTCTGCTACAATTTCAGTTATTACCCTCCTCCTGCAGAGGAGACAGACTGCTGCTGGTTTCCCTCCAGGTGTATTCACAGGTACAAAAAAGTCTGTCTTTTCATTGTGCGATACAAACCAGCACAACTTTGGGTCACAAAGTCTGAAAACTGCTGCTTTAGTGTGTATTTTACCCTGTTGCACTCCTACCTGTCTCTGTAAGGTGTGTGCGCGTCCTTCGCTAGGTGAACGGGACCGTCTCCTTTCACTCGATGGATCGCGGCTGCGCTCCTCAGAGTTGCAGCGGGACACGTCAGGAGACAGCAGGTGGCGCCGTTCTTTAGATCGCCCTCTCTCGTGACTGCTTGTCTCTCTGTGGTTGATTCGAGGACCTTTAGAGGCGGGTGGATTTTAGTTAGTCAAAAATAAAAAAAAAGGTCGGAAAAACATCTCTGCTTTAGGTCTGAGCATGTAAAACATCCTGGTGGATATCACAGTGCAAACCATATCCTAATACATCAAAATTATCCAGTTTAAAGGAAAATCTGTATTTCTTTCACTATAAAAATGATAGGGACATTGAAAAAATTTAAGGAAATTGCAGGAATTAACAATCTAAATAATGAATTATTAATACTGGTTCATTTTCATTCAATATAAATAAAACTAAATCCTCAGTTTGTAAAGAAGACTTTTCACTTCATCCTTGCAGTCACTTTAGCTTAAATGTGTTGATTCAGACATTGAAGTCAGCTGTGATTCAAAAGCAGCTAAATTCATACAGCAGATACTTTACATGAATTTTGCCCATTTTACTTCCATGACTTCTAAACATTACTATGAATATGTATCCGATTGTATGAGGTGCGATGTAATGCGACGTTTGTTCAGTGACCTCTGTAGCTCCTCTGACGAGGCCTGTATGTGCCGTCAGGACTGACTCGCTCCAAAGAGTGTTGCTCCTGCCAGAGGCCGTTCACACACTGGTCTCCGATGGTGGAGAAGGAGCGCTTCATCAGCTTACTGTCCGCTGACATCCCAGGCTACACACACATCAAACAACCAGGAAGGAATCACATAGTAAGTGACTGTGGATGACACCTTATATAAACACAAGCTCTCTCTCTCTCATAATTAAAAACATATATACATACAGGCATATAAACTGCACATTTCATTATGCGCTGAGCAAACTCTACAAACAAATTAAATTAATTAATCAAATTGTTAATTGATTTGAAAGCACTTTTAATACAATATTTGTTAGTTACTGAATATTGGTTTGAATAAAAGTAATTACTGTTTATTACCGGTGGATCAACAGCCAGTCTGGGCATGGAGGACGCTCTGATAGAAGCTGTCCGCTGAGGTGATTTAACAGCTGTTGCGTCCTGCCTGGCCTGCTGCATCACTTGGTTATACTCCACAACTTCTGGTACCTACACAAAGACCAGAGAGAAGAGGGCTGCTTGTTTCTCGTTTATTTCTCTTTCCAAGTCTCAAAAGTTGAAGTGAGTCTCTATTATGACGCTTGATAATGGATTAACTACAAAGTTAATTAATGAACAATGTATCCCAGTACAGATGTTGCATATTGTTCTTGTGTTCATTTAAATTATTTTGTAATTCTCTTGCAGTAGTAAAACCATATAATAAGAGGGTGGTTATTGCCATTAATGGACTTCTGGTCGACATGAAAATCATTATGTAACTTTCTCAATACTACGTGTAGGAGGTTACCAGTGTGTGTAAATGATGGTGGTGGTGGTATGGGTGGTAAGGTGAACGATAGTCGTCGTCATCCTCTTCCTCCTTCTCTTCCCTTGAGTGAGACAGCGGCTGCAGAAACATTTCTTGAGGAGAGATGGGGCTAAGAGCCACGAAACCTCCTCTGGTGCTGAAGGAGCACAAACAGACAAAAGCACTGCATTATGTACCCGCATACATGTGTAAATCATTGCTGATGATGATGATAAAGGAACAGAAGGCAACTGAAAAAGTCAGTCAGTGACCAGATCCTACCAGCATAAATAAACAATAAACCAATATAGACAATTGTGTGAGTTTTATATTTACAGAGCAGATCCGGCGCTGTGCCTGAGGAATGAAAGGGATTTGGCATTGCATAGGATTTCTTGAGGCAGAGAGGAGGCATCCATACGCTGGAACATGGGAGCATGTTTCTATGGGGGGAGATAAACATACACAGGGGTAAATGGGAAATTAAAACAGGCCCTCCTACAATTACAATTGGACATGGATCAGATTAAAACACATATCTCAGGCTGAATTTTGAACCAAAGAGGAAAACGGTACAAAATGTAAATTGCTAAATGATGACCAAGATGAAAATAACAGAATTATGCAATAAAACCACTGCACATCACGAGTACATTTAAATCAAAATTTGTCATCATACACCTAAATATAAAAAGAGAGAAGCACCTGTTCCTCCAGTTGCTGTCGGAGCTTCTTGGCCTTGCTCTGCTTGTAGTAGTCCATGATCATCATGGCGGCATAGATCTTCCCAATGGTCATGTCACTGGCTGAAAAAGGAGAAAGCATCAGACCACTGCCATGACCCTTCATATGATATATTCCATGTATATGTTTCCTTTCATTGAGATATGAGTTAGTCTACTGTCTGATGTGACCTTTGTGAATGGGAACCAGCACATCCAACGTCTTCTGAGAGAGATGAGGCCAGATGACACCGATCTCCTTCTGCAGGTCCAGGTCCATCTGATTTCTATCCTCCCCTCCTGGAGATTTATGAAAAAAATACATCAAGTGTGATTGAATGAGTTTTACATCACAGTGAATGTGTGCCTGTGAGGTTTTGATATTTGGTCTAACCTCTGGCTATCTTGATCTCCAGGGCGGTGCGGATGAGGGCCATGAGGGTGGAGGTGAAGTGAACGGACATTTCATCGTCCACAGGCATGTTCATCAGGACTAGTCTCTGATGGCGGCAGAGGAAGCATCATAGTCAGACACAACCACAACCCAGCACACAGTTATACAACATATTGCAATGTGGAAGCTCAGAGTGGCTGTGGTGGATCATAATGTCTTTATAAAGACATAAATATTTACAGTTTTTGTTTTTACAGTTTTCAAAGCCTGCTAGCCCAAGATTCTGATTAATTTAGCCTACAGACTTGACGATGAGCTGTTTGGATTTTAAATCATCAAGGGCAGCGACAGGCAGGAATGCCATTGTGTTAGTGTTTTATAAACAACATTTTGAAGTTTGAAGTTTCAGCTCAAAGAAAAACAACCCAGTTTGCCTACTCACCTTTAAATCTGTCTTAGAGATAATTAGATAATCAAATTATTATTATTTCAGGAAAACTAGCTTGAAATGTATAATGAACAACCATGGCCTTTCTGAGCTAATCCAAAAGAATGTCATATTGCATAGTTTGCTTTGTTTAAATGGATATAACTTTGAAATAAGATAACAGAGATACAGCAGATACAGAAGAATGGAGAGGACGACCTTGTAATTATTTGATGGTCACAAGAAAACTGTTTTGACAACTTGTTACTGAATTTCAAGATCGAGAAGTAATGACAGAGAATATTGTTTGGGATCTCAACAAACAATCTGAGGTCACAAAATAACACATTTTTTTTTAAATAAATGTTTTTTTCTTGCCCTCTCCTGTCCTTCTGTTAATTGAGGTCTAAACAGTATATGCTGTTTATCTAGATTTATAAAACCGGTAAAAACTCACACAACAATACCCTCACTGCTGAAAGAGAATAGTGTTCATCTGTGATGGAGCATGCAGGCAGGCTCACAAACTCACACACACAAACAACACAAACACACACACACACACACACACACACACACACACACACACACACACACACACACACACACACACACACACACACACACACACACACACACACACACACACACACACAGTACATTTCATATTACACATAGATGTAACACTGGGCTGTTGCAGGAGACACATGCAGACAGGTTAATGTAAGAAACAGAGAAGTAAGAAAGACATGGAGCACATCTGACAGCAGACTTCAACAAATGACAAGATTTAGCATGTAGATGTTTGACAACTTTCTGATTAATGTTCTGTAACTGGTTTAATAAATTAGACTCTTTCATCAGATAACAGCAAACAGATAATGACGTCTTATTTTTTACTGCCAAGATGCAAAGCCAAACAAGCAAATCTTTACTGTAGCACTTATCATCTGCCAATGAAAAAACACTTAAACTTCAACAAGCAATACTGGACCATATGCCGACAGAAAAATAATGGTTTGTTTTTCCAATGTGCAACACACAAAATGGGAGTTTACTGTGCCTGTCCTTGTTGAGTAAAACATGAAGGCAGTGCCAGTCAGGCTCTAGTGTTTAGTCTACCTTATATGCCAACTTGGAGGGGCATTTCTTGCCCAGGCCTAGAGGTGGCGACATGTTGGTCAACATCTCATACATGTCAGTGTAATGGATACGACCACTGGGGGCGCCAGGTAGCCATGAAGATGAGGATGAGAAAGAGGGAGAAGAAAGAGGAAAGAAGGGAGAGAGATGATGTTGGAGAAGAAAATTGAGGAGTTTGTTCCGAAGAAACGGAGTAGGAAAAGATCACAGGAGAGGAACAAGAATGAAGGAGATACAAGAGAAAGGGTTATTCCAACAAGGCATCACAAAGGAGTAGGGAGTAAAGTAGGGGAAAATAAAACAGGTTGTATTCTTTCTATGCTGCCATCAGGGCATAGAAATCTGGGAAAAGGAGAAAACATGATGAGCAAAGGAATGACTTCACTGGATCTGGTACAAATATCAAATACTTACGTTGTGTAGAGTTGTATGTGTGTGAGAGAGAACTAAAAACATCTCTAAAACCAGATCCAAAAGGTAGAAAGAGACAGGCCTCCCCCAAAATGCTCTAAAACTGCATCAAAAGTATGAATTTTAAGTGCCTTGATAAAATTGTAATCCTAAATGAGGGATGTCCTGTTCCTTAGTACCCTAAAACTCGAGTGTCGTCATTCTTTGACACGAGTAACACACCCCTAAAGGTCAAGCAGGGCGGTGACAGCTAGTGAAGGGAAGGAAAGGAGGGATAGGAGGAGGTTAGGAAGGATCCCACACAAAAGAGGCAGAGGGGTGGTGTTTGTTGATATGGGGGAACCAAACCTTGCATGCCACCCTGTGTGGGCAGTTCTTCCCAAAGCCCAGGGGAGGTGAGATAGTGCGTACAACTTTGTACATCTCCTTATAGTGGAGCCTACCACTGGAAAGAACATACATGTCTTTAGTTGTGAATCATTAAAACCTCGGAGGGGGAATGAGGCCTAAATGAAAAGTTTTAGGACACATTAACAGCATTAAATCAAACATTTTCTTCACTCTGTAATGAACACATGCACAAATATTTTACAGGAGGGAATGTGCTAGATAGACACCCCAAAACATCCATATATATGTGTGTAAAAGTGGCTGAAGTTGCTTTATTTGTAGAAAACATACAGTACCAGTCTAAAGTTTGGACACACCTTCTCATTCAACTACTTTGAAGAATGTAAAATATAAAACATATTCTGGTTTGTTGAGCATTTGTTTGTTTACCACATAATTCCATATGTGTTCCTTCATAGTTTGGATGTCTTCAATATTAATCTACAATGTAGAAAAAAAAATCTGTAGCATTGGTGTGTGCCTAATCTCGGAGCCCATCGGCTATTGGTCTGATGATGGATAAGCCTTTGGGGACTACATCTAGTATTTCGCAGGTTTTTTGTGTAGCCAGCGGATATCCGTGCAAAAACTTCCTCTTCTGTACACAGGCCATCGTTTACAGTTCGATTAGTAGCTCGAGACCTGAGAATCGAGTTTGAGTTGAGAGCCGAGGTCTACAGCTAATCTATATAAAATAATATCTGCAAATTAAAGTAAATGCATTTTTTTAAAAAGCTTAATCATAGTCAGACGATAGCCGATGGGTTTGAAGATTGCATTTCGCCTGATCTGTTGCGCCTCTTGTGCTCTAAACACGGACTGTTTACCTGCATACAACCCAAGCCTGCTCAAACATGACTGGTAAACACTTCTCTGACAAGAAAGGGACTAAAAAACAGAAACTACAACGCTCACAATCTTGGCCCCTTGCCCACAGATTCTGTATTCATATGCAGATATCTGTTTCATAGAGAGTAGTGTGTGTACAGCAGCACTTTTAATTCAAATTGAAATGTAGCAGAGAGACACTGACCAGGCAGCGCGGTCATACTCCCCCCAGATCCGGACAAACTCATCCAGGTGGTGAGGACCCAAGATGGAGGAGTCTCTCGTCAGATACTCAAAGTTATCCATGATCACAGCCACAAAAAGGTTCAGCATCTGGACAGGAGACAAGCAGTGGAGGAAAAGGAGAAGCCTTGACATTTATTCACATGAGAATGGAAAGTGCTTGAGGGTAGAATTATCATAGAGCTCAAAATGAAAAGCACAGCTGCTCTTTCTAAGAAAATTAATCAAATAACAACTGTTTTTTTTATTGTCTGCAATATAGAGGAATCATTTACTCTCCAGCTTCCCCGTCTTACCAGGAAGGAGCTGAAGAAGATGAACGAGACGAAGTAGAAATAAGCGAAGTCGGAGCCACAGCCACCCTCATGGTCGGACGAGGGTACTGTTGTAGAAAGCGAAGGGTCCGTCTCACACTTTTGTCCCCCCAGACAAGACAACATGATCTCCTGCCATGACTCCCCTGTGGCACTCCTGGACACGCACACATTACATCACACCAGGAGGGGGAGGGGTGAGGTAGGACACGAGCAGTCTAGCTCACAGTTTATTCACAGTTACTTCTGCCAACTGGTAGGTGCCATCAAACCATCGAGACCAATAGCTTCAGAAACAGCTTTTAGATACTTCAAATGTGAGACCTTGTTGTGTAGTCGTCTAATTCATACATTTACATTACATTCTCTATGCAATGGGGCTTAAATCTTAATGTCAATGTTTTAAACAGTTGGTTTTTTTTACGTTAGTTTTAGTGCAAGTGTAATGCATCTAGCAAGTTATTCTTCCATGTGTAGTTTTACAGATTTCAGAGCCAAAGAGATACGATTCTTATCACGTTTAAATTAACATTGTTTTTCTTCACAGCTTATAAAAACAAATTGAACCTCAACATGGATTCAACACTCAACACTGGTCTAGATAACCATTTAATTATTTAACCCACTCTGCTTTCTAAAACTTGGTGTGTTTTGCACGGCTATTTGCGAAGGAGGTAAGTGGAACACTGCAGCATCTATCACCGCTTGACACTGAGTAGCCCCTTGGGTACTTAGAAAGCAAAGCTTAACTACCATACCCTTGCAACATTATTTACACTACATCAAGCAAATGGGTTATTTCCAGACCAAGTGTAGCAAAGAGTGTAGTTTGGATCACTGCTGGATCTGAATTTAACTGAGACTAACTATTCTGGAGTACTGAAGCGATGCGACTGGATTTAGCAGAGAGTTGAGTTTCAAATTGGATCATGGAAAAGCTCCCACAATTGTTTCAATGTTGATCTGAAATAAACAACATATAGTGCAAAGCTACTTGAAAATCACTTGATGATCTCAAGGTCTCCTACCTGAACAGCAGCATCAGAGCACCAGAGAAGGTCTTGAAGTTGTTGTGCTGGGTAATGTGAGTCTCCTCGTTTAGCTTAATGTTCCCAAACACCTGATACACACAGATATACACACAAAATCCTTAAAAATGACAGAAATTATGTCATGCCCAGCCAAATTATGCCATGCCCAGCAAATGTAGTATATTAAACACCATCTCCACAGAGATACAGAGGCCTATCTACCATGTGTCTCTCTAACCTGCATGCCAATGATGGCGTAGATGAAGAAGAGCATGGCGATGAGCAGGCAGACGTAGGGCAAAGCCTTGAAGGACTGGACGAAGGTCCACAGAAGAATCCGGATGGTGTAACCTTGTCTGAGCAGTTTGATCAGACGAGCAGCTCTGAACAGCTTCAAGAAACTCATGTTGAACGTATCAACAAACTGGTGTGAGAACACGGGGGAGAAGAAGGAAACAGTTGATGCTGAGGGATGTCAGCTTGTTATACACAGGAATACAGAATAACTTTTCACAAAAATACTTAAAATCGAGGGAAACTGTGCAGAGAAGAAGAGAGAGGAAAAGAAACACTCTCTCTTTCAGTGTCAGTCTGTTGATTACTTAAATATTCTTATTACCTGCAAGTCTACAACAATCTCTGTGATGCTGCCCAACACAGTGATGAAGTCGAAAATGTTCCACGTGTCTCGAAAGTAGTTCTGTAGAAACAGGAAAGATGCTTTGAGCCATTTCTATAGAGTGACCTTAAATACACATTAGGTCGGGCTGTGTGTTGCTCTTTTCTCTCACCAGAAAGCCGAAGGCCATGATCTTGAGGACGCACTCAACAGAGAAGAGAACAGTGAAAGCTGTGTTCAGGTGCTTCAGTACAGCCTCGTATGCCGGCGGGGCAGAGTAATACTGAAAGTAGAGAGGCGGCAGGGGTTAAACCATGTGAAATCTGTGTTATGAGGAATATTAAAAAGCGGAATATTCCCTAATCAGTTCACTTGAACTTCAGCCCTGCACCCTGCTGATCTACTGGTTGATGGAAGATTCCTCCAGACCCATAAATAGTGCCTCAGTCTCCGCACCTCTCATCTGTCGCACTATAAAAGGAGTCATTCCTCTCGGGGCGGCCGCCACAGTTAATGAGGTCATGCTAAATAGCAGCCCCTGGACATTATAGATCAATATTTAATACAGGCTGAGTCACCCTCCGCCTGTCTGTCTGTCCTTCTCTCTGTCTGTCTGTACAAACAGCACAGCCAAAGAAAAGGCCAATTCGGAAAATAAACAGTGGTGAGGTAGGGGTAGGAAGAAATGAAAACATCACAGTGTGTTTCCCGTTAGGAGGGACACATCTTGGCTTATTTTAAAACCAAAGTGTTAACAGTCGCAAGTTCGTGGCAGAATATGTTTCTGAGAAGCGACACAAGGTGTGTTTTTTACCCATTAGCAATCAGGGATATGTGGAAAATGGCACATCCTCTTTAGGAGTGAGCGATAAGGGTAGAAACTGTCACACGGCTTGCTGTCCTCTCATTCTGGTCCTGCTGAGACCTACTGTTCTAGTCTTTGATTTCTCTCTCTTTTCTCTCTTCATTATCCTCACCTTCATCATCAGTACAATGGTGTTGAGAGCGATCATGGCCAGAACGGTGTACTCAAAAGAGGGAGACACCACAAAATGCCACAGACGGTACTGGAACGTGTGCCGGTTCTGGGGCATGTAACGGGTCAGGGGCTTGGCACTGATGGCAAAGTCTATACACGCCCTCTGAAATACAAAAAACAGGAGAAACTGCTTATTTTCTGTTTGCTCTAAATTACAAAGGAAAATAATAGATATTTCCCACAAGAACATTTATGGATTAACAAAGACAGTCAGACTACATTTAATCTGTTTGGGCTTCATTACTATACTGTAAATCTATACTTTGCATTAAGTAAAGAGACAGAGAAGGGGAGGCGGATCGAAAAAAAATGGATGAGACAAACTAGAAAGGAGCTTAAGGGTCATTAAACACATAAGAAAAAAGACAAGAGACAGGGAACATTTTTGTTAGAGGTTCCTTTATCACTTGCCCTTCACCTCATTTTTTTCAAGGCTGCACTCCTCCATCATCTTATCACCCTGTTCCTGGAAGGTGATGATGATGAGAGCCACGAAGATGTTGACGAAGAAGAAAGGAAAGACGACAAAGTAGATGACGTAGAAGATAGACATCTCCATCCTGTTGCCGTGGCTCGGACCTCTGTCCTCCTCTGTCACGTCCACTGAGTGCTGCAGAACCCTGGAGGAGCAGTGACACAATGCTAACTAATGCTAACACTAATGCTAATAAACGCTCGAGCAACAACTAAGAGGAACCTTCACTGTTTGGCAAGACAGACACAGTACAAGAACAGCAATAACTGTCCTGTAACACCCAATGAAAATATATTAAACTTCCTAAAATCATTCAGAAATTAAAGACTCTTTCATACTTACAGCTAATAACAGCAAATATTAGTTTAGGAAGAAACTTTTGTTCACTGGGGTGGGGATCAGAAGCCAATTTGCTACTTAAAGAGGATATCATTCATTTATTTCCACAGCAGCAGTCAATTAATGGGGCTGGAACAGAACAAACCCACAAGCACTGTCAGTGAAATGTTGGTATAACCTTATTGTGAGATGATAAATGGCTAAATCTTTGTTAAGTTAATCACATATATTTTATTTCCTTCATCAAAGGTCAGATTTGACCATTACCGAAGAATAAACCAGTTGTTAAAAGGTTATAACACTCATAAAAAGCTAATGAGCCCTCTAAGAATCGAAAATGATTTGCTGGAAAACTCCTGAATTTCCTCAAATATAACAAGAATTAGCACTCATCCACCAATTCCAGTCAGACACTCACTGAGGCCATCCCTCTCCAGTGGAAACGGTGAAGAGAGTGAGCAGAGCCCAGACCACGTTGTCGTAGTGAAACTCGTGTCTCTTCCAGTCTCTTCTCTTCACCTCTTTCTTGTCCTTAGTGTAGTCTATGTAGTAACCCCTGGAGGAGAAGGAGGAGACCAAATGAAAAAACATTAGGAGAAGTTAAGAATCATTTATAATTTGAAAGGATTTTGTTATATTTTGATCAGTTTTATTCATTTAAGTGTCTAGTTATCGGAGGACATGAAGCCAAAAAAAATATATCACTGACTGAAACAAGGGAGAAAGAAAAGAAGGAAGCAAATTAAAAAAAAATGAATGTAATTATTAAGATGGAAATGGAAAAGGAAAAAGGCCGGTAATAGGGGATGTGGAAAGATCATCTGAAGCCAAGAAAAAATAATTAAGAAAAAAGAAAAAAAAAAAGAAATCTGAATGCAACAATAAAAAAGGAGAAAAGAAAGAAAAAAGTGAACATTACTGGCAGTCCTTCTCTGTGTCCTTGGAGCTGTCCGTGCAGTAAAAAAACTTCCCCTTGAAGAGCTGCACAGCAATGACGGCAAAGATGAACATAAAAAGCTTATAGACGATCAGGATGTTGAAGACGTTTTTCAGAGACGTCACCACACAGTCAAACACCGCCTTGAAGAGAGAGACAAACAAGCAGGAAGTAAAGGAAGTGAGACATTATATTACCAGTATATTCTTTGATGCACATAACTATCTATCTATTTATCTATTGTGTCCAATTTATGGCATCAACACACAGTAAGGAAGTTAAAAATATGGTAAAGTAGGCAACAATCTGACACCTGAGACTAGTGTAGAGCTACCACTGATTTCATGCAAGAAAAACAAAACAAAATCACACTATGCTATTTACAATGCCAATATGTGCTTATGTTTTTCATCTAAATTTCTGACAACATAGCTCATTAATGAATCAGCTTTTAATGTCTCACACAGTAACACAGCAAGTTAGATTTTTAGTGTTAAAACCAATGGCTGCCTGGGAATGCAAGAAAGGAATCTAAAGAAAGCTGATATCCCCAAATGAGTACCTGATAGCTCACTGAGACAGTCCTCCAGCTGCCTCTCAGTCAGGATAATTCCCTGCCTTCACTTTTAACTCTGTCTCTTCCACTTATCATCTGATTTAGTTTTTATTCTCCTGTTTGCAAATCATTATGTCAGTTTCAATTTGGTACTATTTCTTTTTCCACCGGTGAGTGTATTTGGTGCATTAAAGCGTTATCCACCAATGTATGTATCAGCTTTTACACTTTTGTATGTCCTCTCCTCTCTACCTTGTGGACAGACTGCGTGTGATGTTTGTTTGACAACATGTCTTCAATGCTCAGAGTTTGTCACATTATGGTTTATCATCTCATCATTCAACAAGTTCTTTCTCTGCTCTCAAGTCTCAGCAGATGAAATCTTTAAGCTACAGGGTATGTCTCTGTCAGAGTGTGGACACTAAGATGAGAAATGTTAAATATGTAGGGGTATATACTTATACATCATTAGTAAAATAAATGGTTAAAAAAAGAGCGAATACGATGGAAAAACTGATGTGTGTCCTATACTTAAATGTCAAGTATGCAGTTACAGGCTTTATATCTTCTCTACCGTGCTCCCAACATCTTTGGACATGAGTCGCTTTTGTCCAAATTGGTCAAAATCTTACTGTGTCTTTTCATAGTTTAACTAAAAACTACAAATGGAGCATATTGGACAACTGGTGTCATCTTTGTCCCATCTTAATACCTCTTTATAAATAAGCTCATAATAACAGATATTGACAAAAAGATACAAATTATACAAGTATGGAAACACAACCAAGATATAAAAGACATCTCAGACCTTGAGTTTAGGAAGTCTCTTGATGGTCTTCAGAGGTCTGAGGACACGCAACACTCTCAGAGATTTGATGGTCTTAATGTCCCGCCCTTTGTTGTTTCTGTACAGAAAGACGGACAGTGTCAACATCACACCATTGCAGCTTATTAATTATCACATTTTTAGTCACTCCTTGATTTGTTTTTCCCACCTTATTCGGGCATCGTTAATTATGCTTTTTATCTGACATATTCACTATAGTAATCACTATAAGAGAGGAAGACTTTTTGTGTTTTTTACCCCATCACATTGCTGCTGGTCAATCCCACAGGGGCATCACCCATTGACGGAGGAAAACAGGAAAGAGGGACACGTATATCAACAGTTATAATAGAAACAAAATGGAGGAGATGACAACATTTACAGCAGAAAAGTGTCATTTACAACTGATTTAAAGACACTTTGACGTTTAGACATATGATTAGTGTTTGGACACAATCATTTAAATAAACATGTGACTGACGAGAGGGCGAAGGCCACCAACGCTCCCACCACGACGATGAAGTCCAGGATGTTCCAAAGGTCTCTGAAGTAGGAGCCATCATGGAGGATCAGACCCTGGTCAATCATCTGAGGACAAGACAAGAGTGTGAAGAATCATTCGTCTCCAGGATAGTTTTACAGGGATGGAGTCAACCTTGAATTCATATGTTTATCAAGAAGAAGTTTTTTCGAGGGTAACATGGCGCAGTGGTTACCAACTTGAGGACTGGAACCTCTACAATGAACGGCAATGTGATTAACAGCACAGGAACAAAGAAAAAACAATGATTATAAGTCAGCTATTTCTGCTGCGAAACAATACGCTTATTTTTTTAGACATTATTTGAATCTTTTCCCTTTTTTAGTAAATTACTTGTTAATTTAACTTTTTTGGGACTCAAATGAAGCAAAGATCTTTTTACTTAAACTGTTTACTACCAATGTACGTATACAACAGGAGATGAGGGGTCGCAAATATAGTTTCAATGGCATAACGGTTAAATGCGGTATTGAAATTGATGGTTATCATATCGTGTACATTTGTATCAACGATATGAGCTCAACTTATTTTTGTTATTTTTCAAGTATTTAATTTAACATGCTAGTGCTGCAAACATGTAAACAAACATGCTTCAGTGATATCACATGTTCTGTTAATAATAATAATAATAATAATAATAATAATAATAATAATAATAATAATAATAATAATAATAATAGAATACTGTGAAACTGATATTTTCTGATATGGTTATGTACCGTGAAAATCTCTGTTGAAAATACTGTTTCAACCCTTGTTGTAAATAAAATGTCACACCCCTCGCTCGCCCTCCACATAACCAGTGTGACACCACACTCTTCATATGTCCAATAAAAAACAAAATTCCCCCCAAAATTATCTTTAAAACGAAAAAGGTACATTTCTGTTAAACCACAATTTCTTGCAATTATTCACCACATTGTGACATATCATTATCATAACCTTTTCAACACTATAACCCACCTTGATAATCATTTCAAATGTGAAGACTCCGGTGAACACATAATCAAAATACCTCAGAACCTGCAGAAGGACAGTCAAAAATACAGATCAGAAAGTCAGATACATGTAAGATATAACACAGATAATAAAATTGTGTTCTTCACAAGCTTAAATTCTTCAACTTGTTGCGTTTATTTTATGACATTTAAGACTATTTTACTACACAAAATCTAATCTTGTATTTAAGTATAGACAGTCAATTAATGGCAGTACAACTCCCCCTAAACAAATCAAACCCCCCACAAAGTCACATTAGTTGTTCTCTCTGAAACAATTTAAGGTTTTATCTTAAGGTGCGTTTGCTGCTCTGTGTATATGAAGCCCAAGGCACAGATAAACAATGATTGGAATCGTATCTCAGAGTGATTCAGGAGATGGTGGAAACAACGTAAATATCCTGTCTTCTACTAAGTCATTAAATGTTACAGCTGTCCCTGAGTCAGCTGTGATATATACATGAATGTGAATACACAAACCTTATTCCAGTTAGAGGAGGTGGCTACAGGGTCCTCAGCAGCCAGTGCTATACTACTAGCGGCTATGACCAGCAGGATGGACATTTCAAAGTACCTGAGGTTCACCACGTAGTGACACGCTCGACGCACCCTGAGGGAGAGCAGATGGCAGAATGGAGATGTGAGGCAGAGGTCAGGTACCATATTTACTAAGAGTGACACTGTGGCCCAATCCCATATTGCCCCCTAAAGCCTCAAACCCTGAATCCTTAAGGACTTAACTGACATCACCTGTCAAATGGTTGAGTGTGAGAGGCTGCAGGGATTTCAAATAGTATTAACATGAATGGGACAGCACTTTGCTGGGACGGATCACGTTACCTTAACAATGTCTTAGCATGTTATCAACAATTGTGGGTATTTATTCTATATTATTTACTCCCAGGTTAAAACATTTTCCAGGCTCTTGCATTACGAGATGAGAGGAATTGTCAAGTAATCTACTTACTGGTTTCAGAAAAACAGCTTTAAAAACAAAATGAAAAGAAATGTTTGACCAATAAACCAGGTGTAAAAACAAAGGATCTGCTTGCATTCCTCTGATTTAATATGTTTTGATTTACCAATCTTCAATCCTTAATGTTTCTATGTCAATTTTAATATGCCAGGCTGAATACCCATGCGGCGTCCTCTTTGTTAACCTTTTAATTTTTATTACGCCTCCAGCTTCTCCTAGGTAAACCTGTGTTTAACGCCATAACGCTATTGATTGTGGGTAATTCCATCAATTATGGACTGAAATAAAATGGCAGCAGGTTTAAACAACAGGGATAAAATTCAATCTAGAGAGATTAAATGTCCCAGTAGTGGCAATTTCTTCCAAGAACATGTGATGTTTGGAGTATCACCATTCCCCTGTGTTATAAAGTTGATCCTCGTGGGTGCAACTTACGGGTTGTCAGGTTTGAAGATGAACATGCTGTCTGGATTCACAGTGTTGACAGGCTTTGTCTCATCTGCCTCCTCCATCTCTGATTTACAGGTTTCAGGGTCCTTACTGTTGACTGGAGAAGGTCAGGAGAAGTAGGTGATGTGTGTGACAAGTGTGAGGAGGAGAAGAGTAGGGTAGAACGAGAGGATGGTACAGTAAGGATTCAAACAAGGAAGGAGGATCTACAAAGACCCCTTGAACTTGCAATCTTAGTGTTCAAAATGGGATCTTAGTCTGGAAAATACCCACTGAGAATAGATGGAGCCCAGCAGTGCTAAACTGAATCAGTGATATATGGGTAGAGATGATCCATGCTGTGCCGAGGCTTTGTAGTTTGTATCGAGTAACGCAGGAAGTTTTCTGTGAAGCCTATCGAGGCTGGTATGGTTTTAGATTGATAGATGACGCCCTAATATGTTGAGAAATTATAGTTGCTGAATAAAAACGAAAAAAAGTCTACCCTGTTTATAATTTACAAGTACATTCACTGCCCTCTGCCCGTTTAAACCACTGACCCTTTACAGTTTTAGAACAATAATATTGCCCCTTATTAAACCAAAGGATTGATTAATACACATTGTATGCAAGACAATTTAGCCTAATGGGGCAAAATACAGTAGCCTTTATATCACAGAGTTCACCTGTAATATATCTGCCTGTTTTGCCACAGGTGTTTTTTTGTGTGAACATGAAGCTTCGACAAATGAACCCCTTTGCAAACCAATTTTCTGGAAAGCTTCAATGCTTCATGAAGCTTAGTCTCAGTCATAACTAGCTTTGGGGACTACAGTGCCTTAGACAAGAACATTACTCAGCTTTTAAAAAAAACCCATTTAGGTTAGGTACATAGAAACAGGCTGCAACCTTAGGGATTGAAAAGTAAAGGCAATGCGGAAGTGCCTTGAACTTGCATTCTCTTTGATATCCAGCAGGGGGCGACTCATCTGGTTGTACGATTGTATAGACTTCAATGCGAAAATTATCTTACTTCTTACCTGATTTCTTAGTAACTATTGAGGTTAAGGTCTCAATTGCTAGTTTCAAGTCTCCTAAAATACAGCATGATGATAATTTTGTAAATAACTGTCCCATTTAGAGTAAAAGAGACCATAAAACAGGGTATGCTTTAGGGCATGACTACCTTGTGATTGACAGGTTACTACCACAGCGTTGTCAAGGATGGGAGTTGTCTGTGTTTTTGTCTTAGAAAGTCCCCTAAATTGAGTGTTGGGTTGCACTAAGCTTCACACTTTCATGTAATTTCTAGTTGTAAAAAAACAAGATGGTAACGGCCAAAAAATCCAGACTGCAACGGCCAAAATGCTGAATTTGAGACCTAAAAATGGCAGTCCAAAAAAACAATGGTCGACGTCACTGTGACTGCGACCACTTCTAATAAACAGTCTATGAATAAATATGAAATAAAGCAAGACTCTGGCCTATTTCTTATATCAAATACCTGTAATTGTGGAGAGTTCCAGAGATGAATGAACATTTGGCATATCGATGATCACATTGGAGCTGAGCGTAGATTTGTCCTGGTCCTGGTCTGTCTCATTCTCTTCTTTGTTGCTCTCTGGGATGACAGGAGGAGACGGTTCTGATTGCTGAGGATGTTCTTCCTGCTTATGAGGACACGGGTCACCAGTGTGGCTCCGGTTGTCTGGTGGCTCCGTCTCTCCTCCCTCACTCAAGTCACTCTGTCTGAAAATACAGACACAAATACTTCACCTTCATAACATCTCCAGGTCATTGAAAGTCATTGGCATTAAACATATAAATGGGATGACTCTGACTGTTGACCTTTTCTTGCATCTTATTCCCCTTTTTTCTCTAAATCGTTCTTGTCTGTCCTCCCTTTGATTTCACCTCTTTACCAAATCTGAAATATACTACCAAACAAATACTTATACTAATACTAATAGCTGTTGATCTGTCTCACCTGCTCTCATCAGGTTTGGACAGTTCTTCCTCCTTTTTAGTCTCTGCCTCCTTCTCCTCTACTTTCCCTGGATTTCTCCTCCTCTCTCTGCTGACCGAGCGACTCGCCAAGTGGCTTCCATTCCCGGGTGATGACCCCTGACTTCTGGCCCCGCTCTGAAGATCGCAGTGATGCCGCGCCCTCCTTCCCCTGATCGCACCATGACCGCCCACCTCAGGAGTCAGTGTGTCAAGGTTATCTGGTGGTCTGAACTTCTTTACTGGTCTGTGTTGACGCTCGCCATTCAATCTGGGGCTTGGGCGCTCGGGGCTGTTGTGACTCTGAGTGACTAGTTTTCCGCTCTCAGTGATGGAGTCTGATTCGAGAGGTTCTGGTATGGCCACAGACACAGAAACATCACCAAGGGACACGTTCGGCGCATTCAACGACTCTGTTTCCAGAACCACTGGGGGTGCGGATATGTCACCAGAGACGGCGGCATCCAGAGGAGTTTCCACCGGCATGGAGGAGCCTGAAGCCTGGTTCTTGGATGGGGAGTCTAAGGGGTCCGTCAGTTGCTTCAAACTCCCAGTCTGTGTGTGCTCCATGGCCTTGCGGTGCAGAGACTGGGGACATCCGAGTTGGGTCTGGGCTGAAACAGGGGGCCCGTCGTTCTCCTCGCTGGGGCCGCTGTACAGGACCTCTCGGCTGGACATCTGTCGGTGTCTCCGCAGCTGGCTGGTCCTCTGCTCCCAAACTGACATGGTCATCCTTTTTCTTCTCTCTCTCCTGGACATGAAAGAGTTAGAGGAGTTGAGTGGTGGGGGTGGGCGGCCCTCCCTGATGCTGCCCTGGGCGTCATCCAGGGAGCAGGAGTAGGTAGGCCGGCTGCGGTGGATGGCTCTTTTCCTGTACAGGTAGGGCCGCCTCCTCCGGCTTCCCCTAAGAAGAGAAAGAAAAGGCCACATGTCAGCATAAAGAAGCAGACAAACTAGTAAATTCAGTGCCTTATTTAACATAGAAGGTTTAAGTTAAGGTTAATGTATTAGTGTTCTAGTGAATTTGGTCTGAGGCCAATCATTTTAGCTAGTATGGATATTTATTGATCCACCATGTATATAGCATGCAAACCATGTTTATTGAACAAAAGTTGAGTTTCTGAATTTGCATAAAAAGTTCGCTTTTCGTTTTATGAAATTTGATTAGCAATCAATACATGTGAACCAAAAAATGAATATCACAGCACATGTACTAACAAGAACTTTGGTTTGATGTTTGTATGGTTTATTAACAACAAAGAGCTATTTCATATCAACATGAAGCAATTGGCTGGATTGATGAAGATGTTAGGTGATAAATTAACCAAGCCAGGAATTGTTGTGTGACTATAATAACAAAAAGAGTAAGATGCAGAATGAAAACCAGTGGAATAGATATAGAAAAGGTGGAATAAAATAAGGTTGGAGAGTCTGGAGGTACAGGACAGAGCATGAACAGAAGACTAAACAGGATGAGTCTGGGACATTTTACCCATTTAAGAAAATCAGACAGGCGTTAGTGAGAGATTCAGAGAGCTGAACAGACAGTGTTACTTACTGGAACGTGGACTCTTGTGTGGTCCGTGTTATCAATGAGCGATTGGTTGAAAACAAGACATTAGTGCTTTTGTGAGCAGAGACAAAACAGACATGGAGACACACAGCGAGCGATCCTCAGCGATTAACACAAAGACCAAAATCCTCAAAACTATCCGTTCATAGTCTCTTAATGCCATTTACCGGCTTTTCTGAATTTGTTATTCATAAGTAAAAATGTTCTATTAGAAGAGTACAGATATTTTTTATTATTTAGTCAATATTCAGTTGAAACATCATGTATGCTGTCTGCAACAGAACATTTCCACTGTGCACATAACATCTTCAAATGTTTGCAATGATTAAATTTGGTCAAAACCGACTGGACTGTCGATGCTTTGCTGTGTGTCTCCGCAGGAGCCAAGTGGCACATTGACAGACAAGATGGTAGCAGTATTAGAAACAGTCAAACAACATTCATAAACAACAACAGTAAGCGCAACATTGATAAGAAGACATCTTGAGTAAGATTGAGATGTTAGACAGTCTGAGCTACGGTATGAGTACAGGTAGAAAACACAGAGATGGGCTCCATCAACAAACATAGGTCGAAAGAACATATTCAGATACCCTCTGAACAAGACCAGCACATTGGGATGCAGCTCTGAACACCACCCTCAACTCAGAGCACTCACACATTAGCATTCTGTAAGGACATGCTAGTACAGCTAAATGAGGCAATTCATGTGCAGAGCTTCAAAACATTGGTATAAAAATATTCAGAATATTCAAGAGCATTTGGGAGAGGGATTAAAGACTTCACAATGGAAGAAAAACTGTACACACACGGAACCAAACTATCCAAATATTCCAGTCTGCCAGTATCACTTGTTATACGGTTTGTGGAAAGCAGGGGTGTGTGTGTAATATCTGTTTTTCTTCCTTTGATCATGTCGACCAGATGCATGCGTTCCCAGAGAGAAATCATCATCAGCCTCCAACATGCTGCATCTCTTTTTTTTGTGAGCAAATGCTGTCATGCAAGTTTCTTCGAGGTCAGCGGGGGCAGGTACCGCCGGGGGTTTCATAGCTGACATCGGCAATGAGACCAGAGACCCTTAAAGTTTAGAGTGTCCTCTATGAATACAGATGCCGGCCTAGACGACCCTGTGGTATTCCTGTCTTTTCTATGGGCTCTGACAGGAGCCTGACCCTGGCTGGCTAAACCACAACTGATTCACATCTCTAGTTTTCTTTCTGCTCTGTTCAAATTACATTTCCGTTTGGTAAGTTTTAGGAAAATGACAAGGCCTCCAGAAAGAAAGAATTCAAGATAGACAGAAAAAAACAAAGAAGAATGTACATATTGTCATGTTAATTAAAGGTTTTCTTGTAAAATCCTCCACATGCCCATGCAACAAACTGCTTGTTTCTCAATACACGGCGTGCATACAGAGCCAGAGGTCCCCACTCTTCTGCATGCACATGCACCTCAATCACCTACGAAGAGGCACTGAGCAATCAATCCCTGAGAAAAAAACAAAAATCTATTCTGCGAGCTGGAAACCTGAGCATTGAGAAAACATGGTCACGTTATCAAATTGTGAGAACACTTCAACAGGTCAAAGCCTGCACACACTTTGTTTTACTTTTCTTTACAATATCAACAATATCCACTTTGCTGAACCCAGAAGTATATCACTGTTATGGACACAGCATGTTAATTTGGACACTAAGTAACCCTGTCTCCATGACAACATCATAGGCACCTCCCACCCTGAAGTAGAACCAGTAACCATGGAGACATAGACTTCAATTTGGATCAAATTACAGTGCTGGGGGCAGGCAGAGGCAAGATATTAGACCTTTCAGTAGAAGCGTATCAATAAGTATCGCATGGGACAGCATCAAAAACTGATTCTATCAAAAGGTCCTGAGTGACATTTAATTGAACAACTTGAAGTTTTGTATTGATGACCCTTAGCCTCCATCTATAACTACATGACGTGTAGTAAGCCAAATCTACTGCAACCTAATGATGGACTCGCTATATGCTGGAGGCTACAGCAACTCGTGCTAACTGTTGGCACTGCAGGTCAGTCCTATATAGACAATCCCTGGAGGAAAGAGAGGAAGGAAGGAGGGAGGGAGAGGAAGAGGGAGACAGAGGGAGGATTGGAGGAGGTCAAGCAGGGAGAGAAGCTGCATAGAGCACTTACTCTGATGACATGAAGGAGGACAACGGTCCGACCTCCTTTGCCTTTTGGAGAGCATGTTTCTGGTTGAACGCTGCCTCTGCTTCCTCTTCATCCTGATCAAAAGAGGAAAAGAGCACAAAGGCGACTGAACAACTGCAGTGTCTGCGAGTTTAAATAATTAAACAGAATCAAAGTGATGAGAGGAGATGATAGAAGGACAAGACACGGTGGAGTGGAAAGATTAATAAGACTTTCTAGCACTTAGTAACATAATCTACAAGAATAAAAGCAGATGAGACCAGGTTTGTTCTTTCATTTTCACCCGTTTATTACCTTGGTTAGTTCTTGTGCATTGGCGAGGTTATCCACAGCAATGGCCAAGAAGACATTCAGCAGTGTGTCTGGTCACAGCTCAGTTAAGGACGGGGGCAAAGTGCAACAGGACAAAGCTAATAATACCAACTGACAAAATGATTGATGTATAAAATATCAAGTTATGGTTCCTTTACTTTACTTTAGTTAAGGTAACTTTAGTTAGGTTACCTTAATTAAATTTTCTTTAACTATAGTAACCTACTTAAGGTATATGACATTTTGGAAGGAGACCTTTCATATTTAATTGAAAGAGGAGTAATGAAGGATACAGTTTCCAAACAGCGTGAGCACTATAAAGTAGATAGAGGACCACATTCCAGACTTCACTCCTCCTTGAGAGCGAATACCGTTGTACATCACCTCGTTCCAGTCCTCTCCAGTCAGGATCTGAGAAAACATACAACACACACAGAACATTATTCACTTAACCATCCGGAGCATCACTGTTGAGATTAGCTATAAACAGCACGCCTGATAAAATGTTGTTACACTCAAAAATAACATTTCCTTTATGTCGTCATTCACTGTATTAAAGCTGTGTGAAGTCAAGAGCCATAAATTGTCAGGTTTATTTCCAGACCTGAAAGACAGTCATGATGGCTGCAGGAAAGGTGTCAAAGTTTGTAGGGGTGTAGTCTTCAAAGATGAACCTGTGAGAAAGACACACATATGAAATGCACGTTTTTGTCTTTTTCAGGGGGGAGTCAGCAGGTCAAAAGTACATAGAAGTGGTGTACATCATATGAAAGCTGGGATCTTGAAGATTAACTTGAGTTGTTCTTGTCCTAAATCAGAACTAAAAAAATAATAAATTAATTGATTTCATTTAATTGTGAAAGTGTAAAAGGGCTTAGAACATTATGATGGATATATATGTGGCCACCCCCATGTTCTTTTATGTCTCATAAAATGTTGCAGCAATTCTGGGGATTATACCATTTATTACAGAGATTTGTAGCAAAAAACCCATGCTTTGATTTATCCAACTTTTGACATTTGGAGATTTCAGAAAGAATTGCCTTTCTTGGGTGGTGAGCACCTCTGTTCTGGAAACTGCTTAGAAACCACCTTATTGTCAATATATCCTCTGAATTCCCTAGGTCTCCAGTTTGTGGTTATAGAGTTTCATGAAGCTGTGATTATCCTAGAGGCCACAATAGGTCATTTTATACATTGACGTCAAGTTTTAAAAAATGGTCTTACTACAATGCACTGGCTATCATGGGAACTAACATCATCACACATTAATACAATTGACTCATTATATCCACAAATGTCTCAGCTTTCCAGTCATACCAAATTTATGAAATTCCAATACTGTTTAGGGACCCCAATATGCAGAAATATTTAATTACAACATTTTTGGAACAAGCAAAAATAAACATTGGTATCCAGCCGATATTTTTTATTTAATTCTTTTCTCAGTCAGAGAGAAATCAATTCTCTTCCTCTCTGACTGGCCAGCTGATGTTTTTTTATTTTTTTTTATTGTGTTCTGTATTCTTGTGGCCAGTTCAAACACAAGGCCAGCCTTTACTGAAGTGACAGCTTGTGAGAAACAGCCTTCGACTCAGGGGAGAACCAAGCAACAAAAGCTGTGACAAAGGCAGTCTGGAATCTCCAGTGAGCTCACACAGTCTATTGGAAAACAACTGTGAAGAGGCTGTAGGACAATCTGTTTCCCTAGACTGTGTGCAGTCAATAAAGACAAATCTACAGAATTAATGAACCATGAATTTTACTTTAGCCTTGTTCCTATGTATGTGAATGTGTCTATACTTGAACCACAGGAAATGAATAACGAGCCAAAACAGGAGACAAAAACAGTCTATCATTTCTGCCAGATGGATTAGATTCGTCTTTCTGCCTGGGTGGTTTCTCACTTGACTCAATTTCATTATGTACTCATATGGAGTGATGCACAGAACTATAAGCAATTTAATTAGACGACTGTGGGCGACTATTTAGTGTTACCTGCCACCGAAGAGCTGCATGCCAAGGAGTGCGAAAACAAGGATGAAGAGGAAGAGGAGGAAGATGAGGGAGATGATGGACTTCATGGAGTTCATCAGAGAAACGACCAAGTTTCTCAGAGACGCCCAATACCTAGACAGTCACAAAATATCACATTAGTGCCAAACAAATTTTTTAAATGTAAAAAAAAAGTAATACTTCACTTTTATTTTGAAAAGAAAACTTTAAGAGGAACTCCACAGATTTTTCACATCAAAGTCTGTTACCAAGTCTTACGTAGTACTGCTACAAATGTGAAAAGGACTAATGAATCGCCTCAAGTGATTCATTTGAGTTTGAAAACAGTGACTTCCGCTGATTTCTGTGGCCCGCTCTTAACCCTAACCCTAACGCATCTCTGGTCGTGTCTGGATGGTAACCCTAGATTTGCAAAAACATTCCTAACCTCAACCATCTTGTTGTCAGTTTTGCTGATCAAAGACTACCATCTATACATGAACTTCATTGCTGCTTGCGGATACATTAGCCAATTCTAGCATAGCTCTCCCAAATCTCCAACTGAACATTTCTTTTTAGTTTTTTTTTGTAGTTATTTATTGTAGTTTTTTGTAGTTACATTTCGCTGTATGTAACTTTCTTTTTGTTAGGAATTATTGAATGTCGTGGGCATATATCTTTAAATATTTAGGTTTCTGTCAGTCTTATTTTTTATTGATTTGTCTTGACTGCAAGAGTTTATTGTTTGATGCACTTGTTTGTTGCTGCATTAATATATTTATAAAAAAGAATGCATTTAAAGAAATGGAATAAAGAACCCCCACACAACACAAAGTATAGAAAACTGCATATCACAACAACATGACAAATTTAACCCGACTGCTATCTTTCAGTCAACAGTAAAATGCTTTGTGTAAATAATACAAAACATCTCAACAGATGGCAGAGAGTTAGGAAAACTGCGGCACTAACTTGGTGATCTTGAAGATCCTCAGCAGACGGAGAGCACGCAGGACACTGATGCCAAAGGAAGTGCCAGGCCTGAAGAAACCCCACAGCACTTCAAAGATGCTTCCAATGATCACCTACAGACAAACATAAAAACACACAATGAGTCTATACCAACAGCTATAACAGAGTGACAGAGACAAGTAAGAGAGACACAGAGGAAGTGAGGGTTAAAGCTGCATAATTTAAGAACACAAGCAGGATTTTTGGAAAAACAAATATGTAGGGAGGAAGAGTGAGTACTGACGCTGCAGTCAAAGCAGTTGAAGGAGGAATGGAAGTAGAGTCGTGGTCCCAAGCTGTACATCTTCAGGAACATCTCAGTCAGAAACAGTGCGAGGAACAGGAACTCTGCATAGTCTGCAACAACAAGAAAAAAAAGTTCTTGAATCTCAAAACTTACATATACAATTATATGATAAAGTAACAACTTTCAGGGCCATTCGACTGATTTACA
The DNA here is from genome assembly GCF_027596085.1 of Anoplopoma fimbria. Lineage (NCBI taxonomy): Eukaryota > Metazoa > Chordata > Actinopteri > Perciformes > Anoplopomatidae > Anoplopoma > Anoplopoma fimbria. The sequence continues at coordinate 19,209,522 of NC_072456.1, read as the reverse complement.
GTGGTGACAAAAGTGTGTCTCACAGAGGAAGTTGGACAGCCAGAGAGGCTGGTTGTGGTGAACAATGGCTACACACAGCGTGTTGAGAGCCACAAGGCCCAGCACTGTCCAGTAGAAAGTGTGAGTCTTCACCACACGGCGGATGGAGATGCGCAGGAGACGCTCCTTGCGGCGGAAAAATGCTGTTGGACCTCGCTTGGCACTCCTGATACTTGCTCTGGCCATCGGGATGCCTGGAGACAGAGAGTGAAAGGTTACTAGCATGTTCCTGTTCTGGATCTTGAACTCTGCTCCCAACACTATTTACAACAAACATGCAATTCTACAGCTGCAGCAGTGCTCAATGTGCCCAACTGCCTTACACTTCATGTGCTCATATTCATCAGCCTGTGCCGACTCCCACTCACCCACAGAGGAGATGTCACCATATTGTTCCTCCCCTGGTTGCCCTCGATGCACCACATCCATCCCTCTCCTCTTGATGGTGGTGGCTCTCTTCAACACTGCGTACAGAGCAAGTGGAGCATAACAACAAAAGTCCCAGAACAAAATGTTCAAACTGTATAATCAACACATTCTGTGAAATTAGGGAGAAGATACTGTGAGGACAACGACACAAAAGACGATTTTTGGGCAACATTGACACAAAACACATTTTTTCTTTGCACTTTCTTCTTTTGATTAGAATTTTGCTGAATCAGTGAATAGAAGTTTGCATTTCTACTGGTAGTATGTTAATGTGGCCCAAAAAAACGACCTTGTGCATGACCACCCGTACATCTTTAAGACACTAATAGGTAGCCTCAGGCAGTATCCAAGTGTGGCAACTTAAAATGCAATATAGAGATAATGATGAAGCAAATGATAAGATGAAAATAACAACAAGGATTATTTTCATTACAAGCTAATGCCTGTGAAGTTTTAGCCCGGAGGGAAAGTTGAACAAATTAATACTGCAGTTGGATCAGATAAAAACATGATCATTTAACGTTAGTGTAATGATCCAAACAACTGAATTTCAGATTTCATGATCTCCGTCATGGCAAACCATGCTCCGAGGCGGCTTGACGGTCCATGCATTTCTCGTATTAGAGCTGCTGCCACACAGCATCAGGGAACATGCCGTGCAGTGCACACATGCTGAAGTGAGTGTGATGAGTATGTTTTGACCTTTTCACTGACTAATGTGTGTCCTACCTCCACTCATACCTTCCTGCTACCTTGTGATTTCTGATTTGTGTGAGGACTTTTTTAAATTTGAATCCTGTCAACACACGCACACACAGACCAACGGTTGCTTAGGCAACCGCAGTGCGCCACCTTTCTTTTTAATCAAAGCTCTCAGAGCTTCTGCATGTATTTCCATCACTACAGCTAGAGCCCCTATCTGCTTTAAATACAGATTTGCATCATTCAATTTACTTTTACCGTGTCAGAATGCCTTTGTTCTTACAGTGACATACTGAACAAGAAACATACTTCAGTGAGGATTTAACCTCTTTTTTTTTTTCTGTGTTTGTATGAGTGGCTGTGTGTGTGTTGGTGGGTGTGTGTGGCAAATGAGGTGGTGAAGTTGGTAAGGGAGCGAGCAGAACAGAGGACGGTTCTCACCATAGGCACCACCTGTACTCCAATCTGGGAGGCTCCTGAGAGCTGCCAATCAATCAACATTTAATAAAAAGCCCTGCTGGTTTAGCGAGGAGGGAAGGTCAAAGTAGAGTTGAGAGGGTCAGGGCAGACACAGTATCTGTCTGTGGGTCACTGTGTTTAGTGGATGGTTTACCACCATCAGTGCTAAATCTCTCTATGTGGCACCGAGAGTTGTAGAGCGACGTAATGGTGTAAAGTGATCTATGCAAGTGCACCACACTCAATACAACATGTCCTGAACAGATATCCTGTGCTGTACCTTTTTTGTTGCAATCTTCAATTCGGTGAAATTTAAACCATACTATGAGACTTCAACAATGCTTTGAGCTAGCCAGCATGCTAAACTGTTCACACTGACAGTGCTAAGATTTATGACAGCAAAGCCTGCTATCCACTGCTGCCTAATGATTTGTCACAACATCGTTAAACATTGAAAGGAATGCTCACCTGACTTTTGGCACATTGCACTATGACTTAATGCTGATGTTAAAAAAGGAATAATGTTTAACATGTTCACAATCTTAATTTTCATATTAGCATTTGCTATTGAACACAAGTAAGAATCAGCTGAGGCTGATGGGAAGGTCATAGTTTTGTAGGTGTTTGACCTTTGACCTAATGCACATTTGCATCAAGCGTACATGCCAGCATTAAACTGATTCAGTCAGAGAGAGACAGAATGTAAAGCAATGTGAGCATAGCAGAAAGGCAATGTGCACGATGAAACCAGGAAAAACAAAGATGGTTGCTGTCTTACCATCTAGGGCAGAAGGTCCTGAATTCTTATTCTCCTCTGCAAGCATCACTTCCTCTGGAAAGCAAAAAGTCAGAACATGATAAGATATGAGCAGCCGATGATGGCTCAGATGTAAAGAGACATACTGACATATTTTGTATAAATATCTATATCTCAAATGTGGTGTAACAAACAGGTTGCATCACATAGTCATATGTTCACCAATTGACAGGATTAGTCTTAAAGTGGCCCTATTATGCTTTTCCACTTTTTCCCTCTCCTTTAGTGTGTTATATATATTTTTGTACACGTAAAAGGTCTGTAGAGTGTAAAACCTGAAGTCCACGCCTTAAAGGAGTTACCCTCCCCCTCAGAAGCTCCTGAACTGCCTGAAACGGCTCGATTGAATTCTCTCCTTCACTTCCGTAACTTTATGAGGTCACAATGTTACGGAAGTGAAGTAAAACTCCTTCTGGCTAGTTTGGCCCTCAAACAACAAAAGAGAGAGACGGAGCTGAAGCTCCGGAGGAAGAGTTTTTTAAAATGTGAAACGTTGACCAATCACAACAGAGCGGGATAGCTGACCAATCAGAGCAGACTTTGCTTTCTGGAGGGAGGAGCAAGTGCTACAACGGAGCATTTCAGAGAGAGGGTGAGAAGAGGTGCTGCAGGACAGCCAGGATGAGAAAAACAAGGCGGATTATGAGCATTAACGCATGTAAACATGTTGAGATACAAATATGCACCCGGAAAATAGCATACTAGGGCCTGTTTAAAGCTTTAAGTGAAGTATCGATTTTTCTTTTCTCATCAAGAGCCAAATCCTTGGTCTCCCTGAACCGTGACTAAACCCACCTGCTCTGTCGATCCAGGCCCGGTAGCCGTTGAGCTCTCTCTCAATCTGCTGTTGGCGTCTCAGCTTCATGAAGGCCCTGCGGTTTTCCACCCTCTCCCTCTCCTTCGCAAATTCGCTGCAGAACAAAAATCAAACCGCAAAATCACGTATTTGCTCTTTGAGGGTACAAGGATTTATAGTCACATGGATAAAGAATTCCTTTTGGAGACAAACACCGGGGAAAATCTACTGTTGTCTTGGACTCTTGGTCATTGCTCATTCAACAAGAAGAGCAGAGGAGAGGGAGCAAGGCAAAGGAGATCTACCACTGTGAAGATCCCAATAGTGAGGAGTCCCCATGAACCTTTATGTGATACTAATTAACTTGTATAGACTTTCACACCACGTACTGAAATAGCACAATTTGACTTGACAGCAGCTAGTTTGCCAACCACTTAATTAGTCAGTTAAAAAGCAGCGTACAGTGTGTTGTCTGGCTCCCAGCCTATAGTCTGCCAGGTCCTACTGACAACAACACCGGCTGACTGTACTCTATGCTGTAACTGTAGCCAATTTAAAGGGCCTTCTACTTTGAAGGATGGGTTGTAGCCTTGGAAGGACCTGAAAAAAAAGTTGCTGAACCTGCGCCCACTCTTGAAAAAGAATCAGTGTATCTTGACAGTGACCAAAACTAATTGTGCTTTTGAGCAGGCCTTTGTACGTTAAGGCAAACCTTTTGTCTGCTGAGGGATATAAGGCCATAATGACATCTCTGACTAGTTTCGGTAACAGAATTTTATTACAGGGTGCTGTTGCTGGCTCTACGCCCAACCCCCTAAACCTGGAGTGTCGGTGTAATGTATTTTGTTAGCCCCCTAACCTGAGGCAAATCTGGTTTGCGAAATTTAACTCCCACCAGCATAGCTATCCAGCTTCAGCACAATGTCAAAGCTGTCATCATCAAGTCATAAAGTCAGAGTGCATCCCCTTTAAAATCAGCTTAAGACATACCTGTTTAGACAGGGGTTTGGTTAAATCATACTCCAGTTCTGTTTTTAATCAATGTTTTATTGTGTATTTTACTGTCTATTGTGCCTTTCTTAATACGTTTCTATGTTCTAAAAACTGACCTTGTAAATTGATGGCCCTTGTATGGCCACCGTGTTAATTATGTTCTCTTGTTAAGCACTTTGTGTCTGTGCGCTATTTAAATACATTTTACTTACTTACTTACTTACTTATTATAAGTGTCAAAGAACCACCTCAAGGTAACATTAAATAACCGACCACAATGCTATGGAATGTAATAGCAGCTAATGGCTATCAAGGACATGCAACACTATTTGTGTCTTGCAAATTCAGCAGGAAGATGGCTGCATTTCTTAAACACAATTAGGCAGCTTCTAAAATGGGATAGTTGTCTTACAGGCAATCAGACACCTCATCTTCGCAGAAAGTTGTATTAGTTCATATTTGGCTATGAGGTAAAAAAACAAACATAAATCTGTTACAAAAAGCTGAAACCTTGATGAGTTTAAAATGAGCCTGGATTGAACTTGTGAACTTGTGAACCTACCCAGAGAGAACTCCCAGCACAAGGTTCAGGACAAAGAAAGAGCCGATGATGATGAGAGGGATGAAGTAGAGCCAGTTCCAGTTGGGGCCCAAGGCATCGTCGGTCTGAAACATCAAAATAAATTCTAAAATCAGTAAAATCACATCAGGCTGGAGCAGATTTATGCTGACATTGACTGAAATACACAAGTGTAGGTATTCTGAAGGTTCAATTCAGAGTTCAGGCAGGGCATCGAACAGGACAAGTAACATGTATCAAAACTTTAATCAGAAACACTCAAAAAAGCTTTTGAAAATATTTCCTTCCAATCTGAGACAATAACAGATATTTTGGCAAAAGTAAATTACAGTAAAAATGCCCATATGTTTATAAAATGGTTCAGTCTTTTGTTCTGATAGCAACACTGCACTAGGCAGAATATATCCATGCATACTCGCATACTGCAGGGCAGGATTTTGTACACTGGCCCTAGCTGAACTGAATCTTACAATTCAACTAGAGGTGGACATGATTGGACTTGATTTGTTGGATGGTCATGCAGGCAACAAATATATCAAATGAGCAAATGGTGCCACCGCCTTCCACTGCTTGCCTCTCTGTCTACAGACTGTCTGTTTGTGTGTGTGTGTGTGTGTGTGTGTGTGTGTGTGTGTGTGTGTGTGTGTGTGTGTGTGTGTGTGTGTGTGTGTGTGTGTGTGTGTGTGTGTGTGTGTGTGTGTGTGTGTGTGTGTGTGTGTGTGTGTGTGTCTTCCTGCTCCTCTAACTCTGACGTAGACGCTCATGGAGGACATTGCAGCACCTCTATTCCTGTCTGAAGCAGAACATGACATTGTTACTCTTATTATGAACATGATGCAGTATTTTCCTGTTTCCTGTTGTATCACTGTCAGATAATTTAAAACATGTCCTCAAGCTTTTTCTCTTAGACTAAGAGTCCTTGAGCATGAAAGCATTCAGTTTCCTACAGAGTAACAGCATAGTTGACTCAGCCTGCTCTTATTCTGAATCAATCTTTGAACAATCAATCACTGCCCCACTATATCACATAAACATGGAGAAAATAAAATACTTTTAGAGACAAGGCTCAGGGAGACAATTTTCTGCTAAACTTGCCATTAAGATCCTGCATAAAGAAATGATTCACGTTGGCTCTGTGTATTTAAATATCGGTAAACAGAGGCAAAAATGTCCTTTTCTATCTGCTTTCCTCATGTTCATATTCACACAAAACATAGCAGAGGTTTACACTGTCATTAATCCTAGATTACATTTCTAAGAGATTCTGAAGCGTGCCATATTTCATAACTAGTAGGTGGGCAGTCTAATCTCTATTCAGCCCTTGCAGCATGTTGCAGCAGGTTTTACATTTCTCAGAATTGATGGAATAAAAATGGCAAGCTGGGAGCCAAACAGGAATCAACAGAGCACTCTGCACTTTCAACACTAAAATCACATAACAGCAACCCTGACCCCATATTCTCCATCCACAGGCAGACTGTCTGAGAGGAAGACGCAGACCTCCACTCAGCTACCATCAGTGTGTGAAAGCAGCTTCTGTTCTCTAAAGTCAAAGGAATCTAAATTGTGACAAAACACTGCTGTGCCTCAATAGTTTGCAGCAATCCAGAGAAACATTATGAGCGACACATGTGACTGTTCATTTGTGCGTGTGAGCTGTCTTACATTGTAGAGTACGGTGGTCCATCCCTCCATGGTGATGCACTGGAAGACTGTGAGAACAGCAAACAGGATGTTGTCAAACTGAGTGATGCCGTCATTCGGTCCGATCCAAGTATCGTTGCAGGTGTATTTGGCCGGACACTTGCGCACGCCACACGGGACCTCGTACTCAGAGGAGTCCACTGTCTCATTTTCTGTAAAGGTGCATAGTTAGAAGTTACCAACAACAGAAAACAGACCCTGCCTGGTCAATGAATGCCTGTATTTAATTTGAAAGCTATCATGCATTTAATAATTTTCACACAGAATCTGAGACGTTGATTTTCTTTTCTTTCACGCTTACTGCACAGTTTAAATCCATCCATGTACTCAGTGAGCAACGGTGCCCTTCATTATTGCTCTAAAATTGAGTTGTGTGACATTGAATTATTATCCTTGTAGATATGTTATTGGCCAAGTGTCACAATGTGCAGGAGGAATAAATTAGAGTCAAAAGCAATACAAAAGAACCCTCTCTATAGTGAATCAGTGGAGCAGCAGCTCACCTGTCAGAACAGTAACGTGACCATTCAATGACCGAAAATACGCACTTCAGTCCGCCTTGTTATCTCACTGTCCATCCAGCTTCAGTGTGACGGGAACAGCACGGAGGTTAATGACAGCTGTGAATGCACAATGGCCTTTGGTAGAGCACCGCGATCTTTTTAATTATACAGGACAACACTGACAGTTTGGTTTGATCAGGCCTGCAGGTGCAGCCTGGCGTGCCATTGTGCGTACGTGTGTGTGCATTTGTGATTATGACAATGGCGCTACTAGCTAAAGAGCAATGTACACAACGCGTAGACACATACATACAGTAGATACACACTCAGTAACAACAGCAACAGCATGAGCTCAGTCTCGACTCTTTGCTTTTCCTTCTCTGATGCAGTTTGCAGACAAAAATAAGTCTTAAATTTGTCTTGTATCTGTTCGCAACTTTTAATTATTCACAACCTTTTCAGGCCCTTTCTACAAATTGCTCTCTTTCGTTTTATCCATGCCATCAGTGTGTGTCAGAGTTGTATCCTGATTTGCAATGCAATTTAAAATAGATGTTGGCTTAAGATTAATAAATATCTGATTAACAGTAATTACAAAATGTCATATTGGCTACCAACACAGAGTAGTATGAATTATTGCATATTTTTATGTGTTTGTTTATCTGGTGTATCTGAACTGGAACACTGAATTAGTACAAATAAGTTATAACTAATGAACTCCCCAGTTCCTTATGTGAACTAAACTCCTAACACACACTATTTCCATCTCTTTGATTTCTGTCCGTGTAAAGTATTAGATAGAAGGGTGCTGTAATAAATCAATACAATGATCCCGTTCTTTTTAAAAAACAATTAGAGAACTGTCCATCATAATTCTATCCACTTTAAGCACTGAGACTTGCATAAAGATGTACATAATGTGCACATCCTGTACAGATGTACATCGGCGTATGTAAGCATCACTATGCATATACTGCATGTAATGTGCAGTATGTACCTGTGTGCTAGAGAGACATATATTTATATACATTGACTGTGTCTGTACCCAGTATTCCACGCTGTGGCGTGCAGGTGTAGTGCAGTTTGCCGCTGTAGAACTCGAGGCCGATGATGGCAAACATGAGGATTGCAAAGAAGAGCAGCAGGCCGATCTGCAGCAGAGGAACCATGGCCTTCATTATAGACTTCAAGACTATCTGCAGACCTAGAAGTAGAGCACACAGTGAGTTCAAATGAAAACAAATTAGTGAAACAGGTCATTAATAAAATGATATGGTCTTACTTTACAGAGATGGAAATAATACATATTTTCAAATAGAGCTGAAGCGCTTTGTCAATTAATTGATTAACAGGAAATGGCCATCTAAGAATTTGTGAAGGACATTTTCACACATTGATATTTTACTCTATTTTAATCGATCGGTTAGACCAATACCCTATTCTGATATTGGCCCGGAATTGAACAGAGGACATCGGTGATTCATAAATGAATTCAACCTTTATTTATACTGGGTATACTAATGACAGTTGCGAATGGACCTTACTTTAAATGTTTCACTCTCAAGTGTATCAAGCTACGCAGACAGTTTTGGTTTTATTTATTTCAAACTGCTTTCTGCTAAAAAAGTAGTCCCTTTGTCTGAGGTTCACAAACATTCAATTGGATTGGATTGGGGGATTCAATTACAGTGGGGATGTCTGAATACCTGACCGTATATCGCAAAAATATCTTCATGGCTAGATAAGGGGAGTGAGACAATATGTTTTCTTGGCTTAAGCAATAAAAGGAGATTGATGTAATGTGGTACTTACTCGGGATGCCTGAGACCAGTTTGAGGGGTCGCAGCACTCGCACCGCCCTCAGGGTCCTCAGGTCCACTGAGATGTTCATATGGGCCCCTGCAGCAGCCAGGATCCTGCAGAGGAGAACACAAACCCACACAAACAAGACACACAGAGTCACAGAGCCGAATCGTCACTATCTTGCAGATGCACATGGATGCTACAATTTTAACGCTTTATAATCTGTTGCGGAGTGGTGTCAATGAGGGGACTCAAACAAACAAAAACCCAGTAGGGCCATCACACACAGTGTTGGAGGATGGCTGCAGAGCTTAGATATGGAGTGTGAGGTCTTCAGCACGCAGGGAGAAAACAGAGAAAACAACAGGGGTGTTTTTTTTCGGGGCTTTTGGCTGTTTCGCTGTGTGTGTGGGAGGATGCCATGGCTGTGACAACTGCTATTTAGGAGAAGAACAAAGAAAGAAGCTCCGTCAAGGGAGGGCAAGACACCCTCAGGCTGGAGAGACATGAGGCTTGTGGCAAACAAATGCGTGGACACACACACACACACACACACACACACACACACACACACACACACACACACACACACACACACACACACACACACACACACACACACACACACACACACACACAGTGTCGCAATCACACTGACCTCTTATCTGCTACAGAAAGCCAGTCCAACAAAAGTTACATTTTTGCTTTGTCTTGTTTTCTCTCAGCTCTTCCCCTCCCTCTAAATACACCTTTGTGGCCTTCAGCCCTCAGACTGATGAGGAAAAAGAAGGACAGTGATCCCCCCCACCCTTGCTACCTCATTAGTCTGCCCTCCTGCCTCCCTTTTCTCTCTCCTCTCTCTACCCTCATATCGTGCTCTTTATCCCTAAACCTCTGTCCTCTTGCCGCTGTCTTCCTCCACCTGTTTTCACAACCTCCTTCCCAATTATACTGGCACCTTTGACTCTGTTTATCTATTTTCCACTGACCAGAGAACACATTTATTTCCCTTTCGCCTGGTTGCCAACTGAGAGAAAGACAAAGAGATGGATGGAAAAGTAAGATTTTGGCAAGGAGAGGAAGGAGTAGAGTATCAACTCCAAATCTTAAACTTATACTGTACACGACGAGTACTCATTGCTCTTCTGACCAGTTAAAAAACAATGATGGCTTAATATTTATAGTAATTAAATGTACTCCAATCATGACTAAAATGAAGGCACAATGAAAACACAAGAACGTCTGAGGTTATTGATAGGATTATGTGCAGCATTGTAAGCGTAGTATGATCTATGTGCAGTAAAATGTAAAAACATCATCTTACAGTTATTTAATGCAGACCCAGTTACTTTTCCTGTGACACAGTGGTGAGAATTAGTCCTGTCTATAGTGTTAGGAGACACATAGCGTCATCTGATTTAATTAACAGAAGAAGGAAATAGAGAGCGAGATGGAGTGTGCGTGAGAGGAAGAGAGAGAACGAGGTGAGAGAAAGATTAAAAATAGCTCACCATCATCCACACAAATACAGAAATAGAATTATTCTCACGAGTTTCACACCTCCCCTTCCCCGTTGGACTTTCTCTCTTTTCCATTTTCACCCTCAACACGCTACGTCTTTATACTTTTCTCCTTCCTTATTTTATACCAATCGCTCCCTCTGCATCCTCCTGCGACCTCTGTCATTTCATCCCCCACTTCCTCTATCTCTCAATCTTTCCTCAGACCATTAGTCAGTCCTGGCTGCTCTTTAGTTGTTATGGAGACGAAGGGATGGAGGGTCTAAAAATGGCTACCTCATTTAGTCCACTGTTACTCAGTGGATGTCCCTGGTCCCGTTTTCTAATAACGACCGTTTCCAGTTTAGAGTGTTTTTGCTCTTAACGTCCAACTGGGAAAACAAAGTCATGTTAGAGGAGTTTTAATTGTTTGCTTGTTTAAGCCAAGAAACTGTTTGTTCGTTACAGCTAGACATCGACTGTTAGCTGCTGGTTCTTGGTCTGTGCTTATTTTGTGTCTGTGTCTTGAGCTGCAGTCTGGAAGTCAGTATCATCATGCCAATAGAACTGTATCAGCTAACTAATATTTACACAATATATTATATATATATATATAAATATATATTATACGCACTAGATATAAATGATTTAGATTTGATGGATGGAAAGATATTCTCTGTACGTGTAGATGTATGCTGAAATATGCGCAGACAGAAAAATATGAATACATCTGTGTCCTGACACCGATGTGTATGATGTTGCAGTTGGACAAAATGTTTACGTTTGTTGTGTGAATTATGTATAAACTTTCCCCAAATTACAGTGAAGCATAAGTGATGCATACAGCTTCTAAGAGCTGTCCATGGTGCTGAAGATGATGACTAATTCATATAACAGTGAACTGGATTTTGAAATGTCAATCAGCCACCTTGTATTGTACATTTTTGAGGGTACATAAAATAAAAAGCTTCAATGAAACAAAAACCATAATAAACACTTAATAAAACATCACACTCTGCAAACTTACATTGCTCTTATAAAATGTAACCTTATTTACAGTGGGAGATGCTAGCTTGCTACATTATCAGCTGTATCTGGTCTGGTCTGATTGCCAATCTTATCAATACTTCTATTATAAGCTGCTTTGGTCAGGAACTGGACATTCTTTAGCAAAGAACAATAATAACTTCTTTACAAACACAATCCAGGCAGAAATTAGAATTACATCATGAATTTATATGAAAATATTGTCAAAATATCCAGTAACCTACACTGCAGTGCTTTCCAATCATCATTATGACAGCTATGCTGCACATTACTGCCGTCTGGACGTTGGCAGCCTCTATATGACTGAGATGAGGAAGGTGAACATTGGCATCAGAAACTGGCAGATGTAAATCATCCACGGGAAGCACAACACATGGCTGATTTGGCGCAAAAGAAAGATTTGGCAGACAGTTTATTTCCTCCCTGTAGTTTCCCTTCTCCTAAATGTAGGACAATTCATCTGTTGTTTGTATTAGGTTAGATCTATTTTATGACTGCAATGGAATCACTCAAGTGGTGATAAACTTATTATTACAAACATATTACTTAGTGATTATTTTAAACTAATATTAAACACTTCTTATTCATAGAGACTCTTAGTCGTTGTGATGAATAAAACATTAAATTAAATGAAAACAAATGATAAAGACGTTCTGTCTGTGTCTGGTTTCTAAACAATGTTTAACTTGTAGCTTTCTATTGGTGCACCAAATGTGATAATATGAGAATTTCTAAGACCCTAAGACCCTTTTAGAATTCCCTACAGTTCCCACATCTCTTCAAGTTTCTCTATCTTTTTTTGTCTGCCAACTAAACTAGATGGCTAAAATGTGCAGTTTAATCCTGATGGTGATGAGAGCGTCTTGGATTAATTAAACCCTGGCAGTCACTTCATGAACACCTTAACTGATCCCAGAGACAACACACATCTGACAGGTGCCTGGTGCATCTTCAAGTAAATCAAATAATCTTTAGTCACCAGGAGATGTCGCGCAGAAAAACATCTTTGTTCCCCCTGCATGTATCTGCAGGCTCTATATGAGAAACACAGTGTAGTGAACTGAGCTGATGCCCTGGTCAGAGTTGTCAGCATGATAAGTGAGTAACGATGACATACCGTGCAGAAGTGACAGCTCGCTGCGGCGTGACAAATCTGTTGTGACAAACCGTCATGCTGTGATACTGATAACGTTGTGACTTATTCTCCACGTCACTGTCAAGCTGATAACTAATATGATTTGAGCACACCTGACTATTGTTGTGATATCAATCCCACAGCAGGTGCTATTACCACCACTGGTTCTCAGCTCAGCTGTTACAGGAACATTTTGGTGCATCACAAGATCCTTTTTAATACAAAAGCATATTTCTGCAAGAACAATGTCTGTTTTTCATTGTTCTTTATGGCTATTATCAATATCATCATTTACAACTGCACTTTTGTCAAAATGTTAAAAGATCTGCTGTAAAAAAAGGTTTTCTGGTGATCTCTATGTTTAAAGGTCAGGAGGAGGACCTTTTTGTACACGCTGGTTGATACCAAAGAGTGGTGATAAAAGACATTAGTCTTGACTTCTGGGAGGTTGTCCACTCAACAAAGAGCAATATACCATACAGTATATAGTCATTAATCTGTTGAGGTCGACGTGTAAAATCCAGTAGCATGACTTGCAGTAGATTGTATCAGGAAGAGATTATCCAGGAGTACTAAGTAGTATGGAGAGACACACACAATGAGTTGGTAAAGCTAAGTTGGATAAAAACATGTTGATATAAACTCATACAGTATAACACTGTGCAACTCAACCATGGTAATTGCATAGCCTAAACACTAACTAAAGACAAAAGTAAACTTTCATACTGAGGACACTGTTGCCCCTCTTGTTTTGTTTTCAGGGGCATCTTGGTGTAACACTATGAAAGAATGTTTTACAGCAATAAGATGGTGCAGTTTTCCCTTCTCTGTCCTTCATTTAATTTTCTACACAGTGATTTCTTGGCATATCCCTTAACTGTTGGTTGTGTTGCTGATATCTTCTTATTCTTCAGGATGAATTCAGTTATTTTCTGATCATAATGCACTCCCCTTTGCTCACCCACAATGGACTGGGGAATCTGCTAGTCACTGACTCCCAAGACCGGATCAGTTTTTGCATTTAAATGTGACAATTTAGTGAAAGAGGTCTGACTAAGCTGTTCTTCTGCAGTTTGCCCCCAAGGCAACGATCGTTTCTGACCGATAACATCAGCAGCAGTAAGATGACTTGACAACTGTTTCTGTCCATAATACAGAAGTATGCTGAAGTGAACATTAAAAACTGTGACTGTAGATTTGGAGATATCGTTCTTAAAATAAAGCTTTACAGGTTGATTCAACAACATTTCCGTTTTCGGCATTGATAAAAAAAATAGTTATGAAGACCTGTACATCTGCAGGACCATGAATTCATATAACTCCTCTGGTGGACCAAAGTGCAGTGGGTGGTGTGTGTACAGCGGATCGTCTTGGCAGAATAAGGAATTGTGTGGAGGAACTCCTACAGTGCTGCTCTGGTTGGTTTAGTTAATATAAGCCTCTCCGCCTCCCACAGTGTGCTCTCTCATTTCTAACTCCCCCTTCATCCTTTTTACTCTCTCTCTCTGCAACACAACACACACACACACACACACACACACACACACACACACACACACACACACACACACACACACACACACACACACACACACACACACACACACAAACACACACACACACACACATTCACACAAAAGATATTCAAGTTGTTATGCAAGATCAAATGTTACTGCTCCTTATATCGTCAGCCTGAGATACTGGCCTGGCGTTATGTGAATCAGTTGAGTATCAGCCTGCTTATTGGTTTATGTGTCAGTTAGGTAAATATTTGCTCTTTGGCCAGAATGAATAATTGATTTGGGTAAATGATTTATTAGCCATCTGTTGGAATGGAGAGAGAGAGAGAGAGAGAGAGAGAGAGAGAGAGAGAGAGAGGAGGTAGAGAGATAAAGATAGAGAGCGAGTGAGTAAGAAATGTGAATTTAAGCAGGTGGTGGTAGAGGGAGTTTCTTGATTCTTTACAAATTATATTAGTACAAACAAAAGTCCTACATTCAAAATGTAACTTACGTACTATATAACAAAAAACACGTATTTTAGAATCAAAAGTAAAAGTAGTCATTTTGCAGCAGGATTGCTCCAGTTCTTTATTATTGTTGTAATAAGTGAGCAGCATTTTATGCCATTTTTAGTACTGTTCTTTCTTACTGTTGAATTGTTCAATCCATATCAATGTATCATATTTGATATCTAGTAGAGTAGCTTTTATAATTGTGTTTTGTATGTAAAGTCTCTCTATAGAAAGAGCAACAAGGAACAACAGCTGTCCTATTAATGCAGTGGAGCCTTTCTCTCTGAAAGGTAGAAGACTTCTAGGTGCTCATCAGGTTTGCTTTGTGAGATACCAGTCTCACAACATCTAAAGAAAATACATATCAATATCCCATTCAAGAACAATATATATTCTTAAAATAAAGGTGATTGTATTTTGGCTTGGAGCTCTGGTTTGTCTCATGAGGACAATGGAAGCCAAATGCAACACATTGATTGTTGGTAATAATACAACAAAACACAACTCAAGAAGCTACTTCAGCGCTGACTGTCGTGACAAAACATGTGACCTTAGAAAAGCATGTGCTTTATGTAATGCCACTCACATACTATATTATTATCTTAATACAAATGTCAAGTGTACATGATGGATGCAGAAGGATAGTAACTGATTGCATACATGCTTTTGCTGATGCTAATCTATGGTTTACAGAAGGAGAGATCCTTAGAGGATGTAATTTCCAGCCCAGTCGGACTCCTTCAGAGTCTCTATAGGTCAGGGTCTCTAAAGATAGACATACTATATTTGTATTTATCAGCTATAGTTTCTGCATTCAGGCTTAGGGTGTCGGTACTGATTTAAACCAATATATTGTAAGACTGAGGCTAACTGAGAGTTTTTGTTTCACTACATTGTGTAGTGATCTGTTACTAATTAAAACTCTTTAACGTTACTTAATTTTCTGCCATCGATATTTCAGCGCACTGGATCATGGTGCACTGAACACTGGGGATATTTCAAACTACCTGCAGTCTCTTGAGTTATCCCTGATTCACTTAACATCCCTCCCTCCTGGACACTCATCCATTCAATCTCGCTGCCTGTCAAAAGCACTCGCTCCAATAATTCTTAACATCCATGGCCGGTAACCACGTAAAGAGAGGATCACAGGTTTTAGCTGGTATCATAAAATGTCTAAAAACAGTTTCTCAAAATTAGCTCTGCTTGGGATTGTGACTGTGTAAAAAAAAAAAAAGCATTTTTCAGAGAAACTGTGGCTGTGACAGAGCACACTTTCCTCTTGCCAACAACACTGATGGTTTATTGTGTCGCCTCTCAGAAGACTTCTGATTCTGGTGACACAGAAACTGACTGCTATATAAATACTGCATCCCAAAGTGGGTTTTTTTAGTTCAGCCCAGGAAACAAGTTTTTATTTTAAATGAAAAAGAAGACAGAGAAAAAAAGGTTTTGTATTTAAGAATCAGGTTGAACAATGTCTTTACAGCTCAGTCTCAGTGTTTAGAGTGCAGTCTTCATGGCGCTGACACCTGCTGCGCCTCCATCCCTGTCTCTCTTTGAAACATTTCATTTTAAACTCCGTCTGTAAGTGGTGGGACTACTGTGTTCCCCTTGTATTTTGTTAAGCAAGTCTTTCAACCTGAGCCGGATCAAATTAAGAGTGAACTTACCAAAGGATGTCTGCCTGAAATTCATTTTGTAAGGATAAATTGACAGTTCAACGTTAAGAAATCTTCCTGTGAATTTCTATTCAACCCTTTTTTTCAGTTTTTGTAACTTTCCCTATTAATTGAACTAATTTAATGCGACGTGAGTTCCCGCCAAAAGCAGGACTGCTTTCATCTCAGTGTAGCACCTCTTCTACTCTGATCAGATCCCTGACTAGTCTGTATAAAGGCCCTTGACATATTCTTTGTTTCATGGCCTACTCTGCCTTTTTATAATGGCTCGAAACATGGAGAGAGAGAGAGAGAGAGAGGGAGAGAGAGAGAGAGAGAGAGAGAGAGAGAGAGAGAAGGTATACAAGGACACAGAGGGGAGCTTGTTAGACTGTCAATTCCTATCATCATTATTCACTCACTTAATTCAGGATCACAGATAAAACAGCACTTTTACTCTGAGGATGTCAGTTGAATGTCACTTGCTGCGCAGTCTGTATTCATCTTATCCACGTACATATTCCTGTTTCGTTTTTGTTTGAATCAAAAACAAAGGTTCGTTGAAAAGTGAAAGAAAAGTGTTCGCAACGCTCTGCCTGTTCCTTTTTCTGCACACACACAAACAAAAACACACACACCCCAAGCAGGTGGATAAGCACATTCCCCCATCACACTATAGGAAATGACAAATCTATCCTGGTCTGGACTAATTGTAGAGACATTGACCAGAGAAGCCTCAGGACTGGAGCCAGTGACAGCCTAACCTGGGGCGGGGTCCTTTGTCACCACGGTAACAGCTCAGGGGGACACATCCACATCGTGCTGTGTCTGAACTCATCAATCGATCAGACAACAGATGGGAAATGAGATCGGAGAGGACAGGTCTGTCTGTGTATCTGTATATGTGTGTGTGTGTGTGTGTGTGTTAATATCAGTGTGTGTGTGTGTGTGTGACAGTTTTACCGGGTGTATGTCTGCCAAACAGACAGAAGGTGCTGTTGGCTAAAAGACATGCTGTTGTAGCACACGGAGCCGAAGAGAGTCATAAGACATAAATGAAAATTTAAATACATAAATGATACAAAACTCATTATAGTCTTATATTTGTCTGGCTGGCTGATATTAAGGGCGGTGTGGTCGATGTGAAGCTCTCATGTTAGCTCTCCCTCCTGGCTAGCAGTGGTAATAGAGTAAAGTCCAGTCTTGACACCCAGTCAGGCATAAAGACTGATGGCTGCAGCGTCTATATGTTCAAAGAAAGAGGACGCTGGCTCTCTCTGTTAAGTAACACTGGAGGTCTAAAGGCTCCGACACAACTCCACCGATCAAAGTTTAGCCACATGATGAGGTAAGCACCAAAACTGACTAAAGCCAACTTAGGAGGACATATAACTGTTTGAAAAGCAGTAACATAAGGATATTTTTATTTTCAATTGAAAAGCAACAGACAATGAAAATCCTTTCAGAGTTTCATTAAAGGGATTTTTCTAATTTGCCCTATAAGAAGAATACAATAAGGAATTTCGGGTGTCCTCTCTATGTAATTGCAATGTCTCAGGTAGAACCATCATTCCCTCCCTTCACTAGACTGCATACCAAATAATAAAATGCCTAAAAGATATGCATTTTAAATAGGATTTTGGAATTGGAAATATTGTCTCATGGTCTGCAAGTTTAGTGTGTTTAACAACCAGTTAACTTTCCATATTATATCTATTTTAAAACTAAAAAAAATAATAATGAGACCTTTGAGACATGTTAAGACTCAAAAACAATGTCTTTAGATTCATGACAAACAAATGCTAAATTTTCACAAAGTCCTGAGAATAAATTATCTATTGTGTCATCTGACACATTCAGTATTTTACAAGCTTTTCTGAATGAGTCCTTAAAGCCTCTGTTTTTCCTCTCCTCTCTCCTTCTCATTTTCTTTCTTGATCTGGAATTAAACTTGTTTGGTATTTAGGGGATTTTAAAAGCAGAATTAGCTTCAATTTCCAAAGGAAAAAGGAAAAAGAACCATCTTGATTTAGCAGGAATGTCTGGTTTCCTAAAACGACCCTGTGGATACCATGAATGGAAAAAACTGAACTGCTCTGAGATGCTCTTTTTTCCAAATCTCGTCATCTTTACTCTCATCAACTCCCTCTGAGCTAACTCCATCTCTCCTCCACTCTCTCCCATCCCCCTCTAAGTGTCTGGCACATAGTGGTGATACAATCCTTTGGTGGGCGTCGCCCCCTGCCAACTCTTGCCAGTCTAATGGAGGGCTTGCCAGCGAATCAGACTGCCAAGGTGCCAATTAGTACGTACGATTACACATAGAGGCATCCTCCTCAATTCCTCCAGCTCTATCTCTTCTCTCATCTCTTTATCTTTACTTTGTTTCTCTCCTGTTATGTGTTACTGGTTTCAACCTCCTCTTTTCTCAGACTTCCCTTCACAACTTGCCATGTAGCAGGATAAACAGGCTGGTGAAGCATGTGTGATTTCCTGAGAAAAACCCACAGCCCCTCTATTTTGAGTTTCAGTCACAACAGTTCTCAGCTACACGATAACAGCCTTTCAGGAAACAGCAAAGGCAATCTGGTTTTTCATACGTGCCTCCCACTTACTCTGTGTGTGTGTGTGTGTGATACGGGCCATCTTGAAACACCAAGGCAGCTTGCTGAGGTAATCATGGCCTCAAGTGTTCGACACGTTGGAAATGGTTCCATAATTACACATGTTCAAACGCAATGTTGAGTGAGTCAGGGGTATCCACTGTGGAAAGGTTCACAGGCTTTATAGTCTGAGCTAAAAGTCGCTTATTCTGCCAAAGGAAACATTTCTCCCATACAGATCAATTAGAGTTTCTGCCTGTATGACTCAAGAGTAAACCTTCATTCAAAGTCAGCTCAGCTCAGTCGTGTGAGTTGAATCAACACCTCTTCGAGTATGTCAACAAGACTGAACATTATAAGCTTCACAGATGATAGGTTTTACTGCAGGGAAATAGTACTGAAGGTATAAGTAATAAACAGGTAGTCGGTGTTGTCTAAGCCTTTTTTGTTTACTTGCTGTACACCGAGCCTAAAGGGAGAAGTTACACCTGTGGATGTAACCAAAATTACCCCACCAGGTTAATAATCACTGGTGGCCACTGGACATTATTTTAATGATATCCAGAAAGTTTATTTTCACGTTTTTCTGGTTTTCTGCAGACCTAACCTCACCAGGGTTCATCAAAACATATTTCAAAATTCAATGACTGGCGAACAAAGAATGGATTGCAGACGCTGAAAGCACCAGGAATTGCAACCGCTATCTGCACCGTCTTACGGTCCGATTCACAAATTATATGGTTTTTGCACCTATACTGCATACTGCATGTGTGAGTAGGGGTTTGGGGAGTCTGTATCTGTATTTGTAACACAGTCTGTGACCCCTAATGTCTGCAGAGGCCATCTAATTACTAACTGATAGACTGCACTGTGACTCATCTAGTATTATCAGCAGTTCTCATAATCTTCATTCACTGTCTAATAAGATTGCAAACCTCGAGTGATGGCCTGCAGGTGAGTGAATGTGTCCTTTCGAGAGTGTGTGTTGGATTGTCTGTGTGTGTGTTATAGAGAAAGAGGGAGGGAGAGAGAGAGAGAGAGAACATTTTCATTAATTTGTCTTTGCTGTGGTCAGAATGATAATTTTCCAGGGGATCTATCTGCAGCTCACTTCATCATGCTGAATATTAATAAAAGGAGAGCAGGAAGGCTATTCCATCCCGATCAAGCACCTCTCCTCCCTAAGTCACAATCCATAGCTTAGAACCCACGAAACAGGCCTTCATTTAACTGCCATGTGAACATTTTGAGCGTATTTCCCTTTTAAAAACTGTTTCGGAAAATATTCAAATGCATTAGATGCATTATTTCGATCGATTTCAATGACTTCACCCTCGTCTCACACTGACCTCGGTACCAGGAGACGCCAGCCCACCAATACCTGCTTCCTGATCTATACACGACACTAACGGAAAGGTGAAGTGTGATTGCAGGATCTGTCACCCTTGGACAAGCCTTGGTGTCTTCTTCTCTGTCCCCATCCAGGCAGGTGATATTAGAACAATCCATTAGCATGTGTCTGTCTCACTGTGTTTTAAATTAAGCTTCTAATTTTGGTCGTATAATACCACGCCATGGGGTTCGGTGTCTTCAACTGCTATATCAGGCATCCACTGATCAACAGGCGAGAGGGGCGGGAGGCTCTATGGCCATATCCTTCCCTACTGTTTTACACAATAATTCTTCTTTATGTCATCCCTCTCTTATGCTCTCCTCTCCTCCTCCTTCCTCCCCCAACGTCGCACCCTTTCTCTCTCCAACAGCGGGTGGAGTATCGTTAAGGAGCCAGAGCTCGGCTCATTAATTATTGAACACCCAGAATCATGTAGAATTCTCTAAGAACCCTGTCTCCCAACCCTTTGTACTTCTGCGCTGTGAATTGATTAATATTTCATTTGTGTGTGTGTGTGTGTGAGAGAGGTTAATCTGCAAAATCAAAAACATTTCCTCTCTTTGCTCTGACGGTGAGGCTCGTACCTTTCTGGTAACTGCGGAAAAATGCCCTTTAATGTAACACCTTTCCGCCATAGAACAGACTAATGTAGCCATAAGCCCCCCCCGGGACTTTAACTACCATGTTATTGATGTACTGTGAGTACACAGAGTGAGGTGATGGTTTACAAGTTTTCTATATGATATAGATTTTTATTTGAGTTTTATTGAAGTTAATTTAATAATCTGTATTCGGGCCAAGGGTTGTCAATTTATAGTTGTGCCACAGCAAATAGAAATCTTTAAGAATATTTAATCTGAAATCAAACAATGACCCTCAATCGGTCTTTCTCTAACAGGAAATGAAGCGCAGACAGTAAACACCTGAAGTGGTCAAACAATGACAATCATTTAGGGAGCACTGATGCCACATAAACACACACACACACACACACTGTTTGACTTACCCACTGAGGACCACAATGAAGTCCATGACGTTCCATCCATTCCTGAGGTAGGAGCCTTTATGAAATACAAAGCCCAGGGCAATGATCTTGATTCCAGCCTCTAAACAGAACATCCCGATGAAGTAGGGCTCTGTCTTCTCCTGAAAGAGCAAAGCAGATAATCAGAGTGATAATTAGCTTACACTGAACTGAAATGGAAGCACTGTGCATGAAGGTGTCATGTTTGGTTTTCTTGAGGATCTACAGGCTCCATCAGAGGCAGTTTATATTTGGATTTCAGCAACTTGACCGAAAAGCATGAAGTGTAGTTGTGTGTGCAGATGTTTTCAATGTGTGAATAACTCACCAGTCTCTTGGACATGGGGGTTTTGTCCTCTCCAGGAAGATGCTGCTCCAGAGCCAAGACGATGCAGTTGGCGATGATGGTGGTGAGGATCATGTACTCAAACGGAGTGGAAGGACAAAGTTAAGGAACCTTTGATTTACCTAATATGTGAGGGTCTGGTAAAGTATGTTAATTTGAATGGATAAGGGTGGTGATGTTCTATGTTTGTGTCTTTGGAAACAAATTCCATTAAAAGATCAAAACCAAACATGTTAGTCAGTCTCTCAGAATGACCTACTCTGATAGTGGCTCTCAGCCCAAGTCCAAGTGAATCTCCAAGTGAATCTTTAAAAAGAGGTCATGAATATATATTTTCTTTATTTGATTGTTAATTTCCTAAAACAACAATGTTGTTTTTACCAAACATTACTCCACAAGGAGTAAATATTTCATTTGTTAAGGACTATTTTAAGCCGCTGATCTGGAACACTATTCAGTTTTTCCGGCATCAGGATGGGATCAACTCAAAATAAACTACAATGCCCATGTTCATGGTAATAAAGGAACGTGTCACCCAGTGCAACAATGGGGCTTATTTAATAGGTTTTGAGCAACAATGGGAGTTTAAACACAGAGGAATAAGCTATATCAGACATTGGATACAGCAGTTCATTGCTGGTTTTGGTCCTTCCATATAATTTGTTGATAGTAATTAATTTATAGTACATTGCCAGCCTCATCCTTTAAGTAAGTGATTATTTACAGAAAGGCAAATAGAGTCAAACACAAAGGAATTACACTAAAAATCTTTCTATGATGTCTATACACAGCACAGAAAGTGTTTGCTCTTAGAATAGAGACCAAAGACCAAATCACAGAAAAAGAAATCACAAACAATAATTCACTTAATCATAGTAAATCAAACCCAGCAGCCCTGCAATTACAATGTCATGTAAGCATTGATAGTCAGGCATTGATTCCTCTGTATGAAACGAAACAGAATTAACCTGTTATGAGCCTCAGGGGCTGAAGACACAACCGGACGCAGGCTCAACATTATCTGAGGTCAGCTGCAACAGACAGCAACACAGACATCTACATGCACACACACACACACACACACACACACACACACACACACACACACACACACACACACACACACACACACACACACACACACACACACACACACACACACACACACAGAGGCAAGAGGGCTTATCAAGGAGAGATGATCGGGTGTCCAAAGACGTGATCCCACTACAAGCTTCTCTGCCTGCTCTATGGGACCGGTGTTGGTTGTCGGTTCAACACCAGTGGCTCCGGGGTGGAGCTCAGCCAGCGATGTGCTCTTTATCTAATGCTCTGCGTGGGCAGTACCCATTCTGCTGGTTATGTGCAGAAGAGGTAGGAAGGAAGGGAGCTTAAATCTGCAGAGTGGAGACAGGGAGGGAGTGCTGAAGTAAGAAGGAGGCAGCGATAAGAGAAGGATGAAACAGGACAAAGTGATAAGGGGGATGAAGGGAGATCAGTGGTAGAGAAGACGATGGTTATTTAGAGTGTCAGCAGATTGCTAAACCAGTGGGTGAGGAGGAGGCAATGGGACCAAATAAGACTGACACCGGACATATTGATGTTGCAGCAGGGTTACTCAGGGATATGTGAGCGATGAGGAGCTAAATAAACAAAGCAAATATAATCCCACCAGCCCCCAGGGATTCTAACTTAAACCTAGACTGAGCCACAGATTCGAGTCAGTGATTGCAAGTTTATTACTGAGAGATTTTGAAAAATAATAAAACCACAGCAGCCATCAGCAACAAGTACATGATGAGCGTGGAAACAAGGGCGAGGGGTTGTTTTCAGGAAGTAAACTATTTATTTTGATTCACCCTCCTCCAATAACTAGCATCGCCTCAGCAGCAGCCAGCCACCACGCCCTGCATTCCCTCAAAAACATACAACGCAAACGGCAGGAGGGGGGATGCGAGACGGACGAAAGAGAGAGGTAAGAAAGGGGACGAAATGGAGAGAATATGAAGAAAGAAAAAGAGAGGTATCCAAGGCAACAGGGTTCTCTTCCAGACAAAAGTCAATCCTTCAAGACGGTTATTGGGTACTTGAACTATCTCTGTGGTTACACACAAACACACACACACACACACACACACACACACACACACACACACACACACACACACACACACACACACACACACACACACACACACACACACACACACACACACACACACACACACAAAGGCTACATCGTTATGCTGTATATCAGGCTAATTTTCACCGCTACATGACAAGTCTTGAAGAGCTACAACAGGTTAGTATCAGTCATATAGAAGACTTTAGCATTATTGTCAAAGGAAAGAAGTGTGGTCATTTCTTAAATAGTATTAAAAGTGATACATTAATATATATTTCTATTTTTCTAATCATTTCAAGATAAAAAATATTTTTGATGATGATTTGTGGTAGTTGATTGATTTGTACTTTTAAGTTAATTTAATTGTTTCTGGACTGCCGTTTTGAAGAAGTTCAGCATTTCGGCCTTTGCAAGCAAGATATCCATCATTGTGCCTCACTGGAGCGCTGGCATAGGGCCATGTTAGCCCAACAAATACTGAAGCTACGGCTCTGTGTAACTTTAACATTACAACAGATGTTAACGGAAGTTGTCAGTGCTAATATCAGCCGCTGTACAGCACTGAATCCACAGGCAACAATGCAATGAAAGCATTGAAAGTCAGAAAAAAAGCAAAGTTGTGGACTGGAAAACCAAATCAATGAACTGAAAGATGCTAAAGAGCTCCGTAGAGCTGAATTGCAGAGTAGGAGATATTCACAATGAGCAAAAGTAATTGCCTCCATTGTTAAATCTGATGTAGCCTCAGAAACCATTTTGCTAATGCACTCAAATGCATTGACAGTAGTGTGTTGACATATTTGCCCAAAGAGCTTCCAAACAACAGATGGGTTAATCCTGATGTAAATGATGTAACTGATGTTCCCTGACTCCAGACATTTCAATAACTTCTCTCCATTTATTACACTAAAATGCAATGTTGACTAAATTACATACTCAACAAGTGTCTTTAACCAAAACCCATCTCCCCTCCTCTGCGCTGCTCTGGAGTGTGACGGTGATCATGGATCGTCTACCAGCTTTAGCAGCGAGGCATCTCGTGAGCAATCCTGTGAGTCACAGTGACGCTGGCACTCTGCCTCGTCTCCTCAAACATGCGTGTAAAAATAGACATGGAGATGGAGTGTGATGCCCTGTGCATCTGTGAATACGCTCAGGCCCAGAGTGTAATCACCATTTGGACTAAAATTAACTCTACTTCCACCTGAGGATTGAAAAGACTGTTAAGCTACAACTTGCATTTATATTGCTGTGCTGTTATTCAATTATGCATGGGGTGAAAGATGTTGTCAGCTGAAAGGTTTTAACAGACTGCGGCATCAAACATTGTCCAATCTATCTTCAATCCCACATCACCTCCACACCTCAGTTGTCTGCTTGAGCCGGAAGATCAATCCTGAGGATAAATGTGGCCATAGTTCAGTTAGTCCTGTTTAGAGAAGGTTGAACATACCTCATGTGATGTTTTCTAGATTGGTTTTATTAAATTTCTGTAAGCAGATTTGAGACACCGTATACTCAGCATAGTTGAAGGCCACATTAACTAGTCTAATTTCTTCAGCCACATTCACTCGAAAAATATCTGCTCTGATTGAAGAAGTAAAAAAACGCAAGAAATAAGCGGAAAAACTGTTTTTTTTATTGGATACAAATGAGAGTAGGAGCATATCCACACTAGGGACACCAGGCTCATTTCCTTGCTAATTTTCCTTCTAGTTTTTACATGCAAGGATGCAACTTAGGGAGAAATGAATGTTCTTTCTCAGTTTAAAGCTGGCTCTAGAGACATTTGCAAAAGGATTTATAACCTTAAATGCACCCTTAATTAAATTAACATTCGTGCATTTCAAATCCTGGTTAGGCCTGACCAGGATTTAAAATGCATGGCAGGCCTCAAAAATAACAGTGACACATCCTGTTGAATACTTAAACTGTCGACCATTCATATTTAAAATCTCAAAGTCTGACAACCAGCAAGCACATGATTATTAGTGTGTGCCCTGATGAAACAAACTATTAAATCCATCTATCAATTATTTAGAGGTGTACCTTCTCAATGGGAAACTTCCCACTGCGGGGGATCCCAGTGGGGATCAGACAGGAGGAGCAGCTGTCAGTCCTCAACAGGCCTGCCACACAAAACTCAGGCTGGGACTTCATTTGGCCTGACTCTTCCCTGCCAGGCCTTGATCAGCCTTCCATCAGACATACACATACACATATTTAACCACCTCTTCTGAAACATATAAGAGAGAACATGTACTGTAAATATCAAAACAGAGTGTAATATGCTCTAATAAGCCCACACACAGCACTCTGGCTCTGGATAATTCCTGAATTGATCTGCTGTTAATTGAGCACTCAGAGAAAGAAAGAAAAGAGCCTCTTACAGCGAGGTAACAGCGGTAAGTTGTTTTCCCAACTCATGGCTGACCTTTAGGAGATGTCCTGCTGAGATAGTGAGAGTGTGTGTGTGTGCTCTTGTATTTCTCCTTCTGTGAGTACTGATTTGAGTTTTATACGATGAGAACAAGGTGGAAGTGAGGAGGTTTGAGGGTGGTTTTCACTTTTTTAAAGACTACGACGGTAACGGTTAATAATACAATAGGTTTATATTAAGTTTAAGTTAAGGGCTCAGGTTAAAGATTTAGAAGCCTAAATGCTAGATTTACCTCAGGAGTTGGTAATAAATACCAAAAAAAGGTAAAGGACTCGCTAGGTGATCAGGGAAAGTTGCTCCATAACTGTTGAATTTCAATGTCAATGTTTTGTTCACAACTTGTTTCTGTTGTCCCCAAGTGTTCAGTCTCTGCAGGTCTAAGTATAATTTTGCATGCAGGGTACTCTACTTTTACGTAAGTAATAGATCTGAATGTTTCTACAACCACTGGGCATTAAAGGTCAGGAAAGGGGCTAATGAATGCGTTCTGTCATCGAGGGTCCTCACAGGTAAAGAAATCTGTGTGTGTCATTGCTTACATGTTTATGTTTTTATATGAACTACGTGTGTTCTCATTTGTGCCTACTCATGTATTTACTGTGAATGAATCCTCCCACTCCAGACATGGTTCTCATCACAGTGATTCTCAACCAGAACACAGAAAGAGTCAGCTCAGCATCACTCCCTTCAAAACCATATTAGCAAACAATATAATATAGTAGGACTATAATAATGAGTAACGACTTGTTATAATAGTATATGACACTGTGATCATACACCATTACATATAATTCCTGTTAATGTCTGTTAATCAGATACAGTGGAGCTCATTAGATGTAATGAGACACTCCCTCCACGACAGCACATTAACCTGGAGGTTATTCAGTCTGGCTGCTTTCCTTCTGGTCACTGAAGCACGCATAATATTTGGATTAAAATTGTATCCCTGACACAGAAGATGTGCCTGTAGATGCAATTATACCATCACTATCGGTTATGACCCAACAGCTAAGGGGATGAAATATGATATGATAAATAACACACACTGCAACCCTTTTTTCCTCAACTGTTGATTGAAATGCATCCTGTCTCTATTTTTAATCACCTCAATAGATGGGAAAGCCCGGAGAAAAACAACAATAGACAGTGATCAACAATAGAGGCCCACTCTTTCTATTTGCTGGGTTTTTATGATCAGCAGTAGGCCAGTCAGTCAGTCAGGAAGCTGTTGAATGGAGCAGAACAATAGCAGAGAGGAGGCCACACCTGGCCGGGACACCTGGTGAGCTGCACAGCAGCAGCACAAACACTCCACCAACAGACATTTGAGTGTTGTCATCCTTGTAAGCGACAGGCAGAGGAAATAATATAATCTCTCCCCTTTTCAGTAAATAATGGCAGAGCAAGTCATTAGGTTTGAGAAAGTAGCAAAATAATCATTAATATAACATCATTATTGAAAATCAATAAAAATGTTACGTAATACAGATTTGGATAATGCCACTCTATAAATTAATAACAGTATTAGCACACTGAAGAGCGGCAGTCGTGAGCTAGCCATTGGGGAAAGCTAACATGCATGAATGCACTAAAAACAAGTGCAGCCGGCCCGGCTATTTCAACATAGCAAGGAGAAGCTTGGATTAACATTTTAAAACATAAAAGAAAAGGGCAAGCAACTTCACCTCTGCTCAGGTAGACTTGATTCCACTTTATCTTTACATAGCAAATAGTTGTTTGCTGCTATACTAATGCTCTGAATCCTGTATATTGCAACTTTAAGATTGTATTTGGTCAGGTTGTGATAAGTGGTTGAGTTTAAGGCTGCAACTCCCCACAACACAGCGGTAATAAGTGCAAAAACGCTAATCAGAGTTTCCAAAAGTCCAAGGTGATGTCTTCAATTGTGTCGTTTTGTCTGATCAACAGTCCAAAACGTAAAGATATTCAGTTTATATGTGATATAAAAAAGAAAAAGCAGAAAACAATCAAATTGAAGAAGTTGAAACCAGTGAATAATTGTTGTTTTTGCTTAACAATGACCAGAACAATTGATTTATTATCATAATAGTTGTTTACTAACTGTCCACCGACTACTCGCTTTATCGACCGATTGTTGCAGCTCTAGTTGATCTTGAAATATTCACTGAACATAACTCATAAAGAGGGATAGTGCATGTTGTGGCAACAGCATGTATGTATAGCCTTTGTTGACATAAAAGATTTACAACCATAAACAGTGAAACTCTTGTGTGTTCTTCTAATCCACTTTCCATTGACGTCTCCTCCCCTTCTGCACTAGTTTTGGTCTAGATACAGCTATCGTCATAACCTGAGTCATACCGCGATAGATAATTCCAATCCACTGTTGGATTACTGATGTAGAACATTTTAAAATAATGTCACTGGTACACTCGTTAACTCTGATTTAGTGCTTGTTGTTTCATGTCCTACTCTACTTTATCAATTCATAATTCCCTGTTGAACAGTATTGGATTAAATTCTAATTAATTAATCAATTAAGTAAACCCCCAAAAAAAGTAATTTATCACTCAAACAACTCCCTAGACTGAACTGTATCTCATTCTGTCTGAGTGTGTCTGTGAGTGTGTGATGGTTGGATTTCTCATGTCTTGCCCTGTGAGTGCTGTCCATGGTTCTGAAAGAGACACTGGGGGGGCAGACACTAAAGAGTTAGGCTGTTTAAGGACTTTGGTTTTCTGTGGAATTGTGTGCACTTGTGTTGAAGCAGATACATTTGTTCTTGTTTATTTCTGACACTGTGACACAGTTTACCCACCTGAAGTAATTCACCCCTACACGACTCCTTTCACATCTCGGATGAATTGCGTTTGTATATTTCACGCATCAGAGCCGCTTCATTTACACCATGAAGCAGAAAAAGGATATGGCCACTCAATGATTTTCTTGGCGTACTTCCGGACCATGTTGTCCTCGCCAAAGATGAAGAGGGACCTGTTGACGGTGAAGCAGTTCTCCCTGACCGGGATGGGGTTGTACAAGGCCATGGTGCGAGCACGCTGCGCTTTGGTCTGCTTGAAGGCAGGCGAGATGCCACCTGTGGACACGGCCGCCCCGTCGCGGTTCCGGTTGCGCTCGGACCCTCCATCACCCGAGCTCAACAAGCCCGGGACGTCGTCTCCGAACCGGGCCATTCTGTCGGGAGGGGGAAAGACGGGGGGAGGAAGGAAAAGGAGGTTATAGTCTCCTAGAAAGCGGCTACAGGGCGCGGTGCTGCGCGGGGCGTTACAGCGGCGGAGAGGCGAGATCCAGACCAGGTTTAGTCCAGCATCAGTTTGATTCGTAACAAAAAAAAAAAACTCAAAAAAAACTTTCAACTTCAAAAAACTTCAAAAATCGGCTCAAAACATTGTGTTCTCCAGTCGGTCCAGTTTAGAGGCGCTGGTCAATCCCAAGCGCGCTCTGCGTAAAACAAAAGGACCCAAATCCAAAAAGTAATTCAATTCCGCCTTATTTAACAAACCGTCCTCTTGAACTAGGCTTTGATTCAAAACCAAACACTTATATGTGGAAAATAAAGCTGCAACAGGTCACGTCTTCAGCCATCCTCAGTCCGCTGAGCGAGAGAGCAGGTTGATCCATGGGGGTTTTTAAATAAACTAGCAGCGGTCCTCTGAGATATTCAGAGCACATCACTCCTGTCTCCTGTCTCCTCTTCTCTGTTGACCAGCTACCACAAGAGCACTGTCCTATCGCGTGCGTAGGACGACCGGAAAAAAAAAACTTTGGCATTTTCCACGACATTTTTTCCCCCCCCGAAACAACGCGAACAAAACAAACAAACTGTCAACTACGTGTGACACGGAGGAAAAGAAAAAAAAATCCTCTATCCGTTTTTTTTTCAGCATGGGGGATAGTGAGAGAAGTGTGTCTACCTTCCCCACCGCACTGTTAGAGCAGCAGGAGAGAAGACAGCAGTGTCTCCTAATGCGACAGGCACCTTCTCCTACAACCTCGGTCCAACCCAACACATGCACGTAAATATGCACAGATGCAGTAAATAAACCATATGTTAACATACAGAAAAGGACAATCAGAGTTCAATTCACAAAAGTCACGATTTGATGAAGACAAATATTAGATGCCTCCATCTTGACAAGTAGAGATTATGTAAACCAATTAAATGGAACATTTGACAGCTTGTAAACCTGTTAGGCTATTCAAGATATTAATTGACTTTATGCTTTCGCTGAAAATGTGGGTACAGCTCTTGTTGAATACTAAAAGGTTTACTGTGGGATCACTTCAGCTTTTTTTGTGAGACTGGTCAGTATAGGCTACCGTTTGAAGAGTGGCCATGCTGTGATATTTTGATTTTTATGTTGTTCACCCTGCATGGTCGTCCGGACGAGCAAACTGAGAGCTGGTCACACATCGTGTCTGCAGGAGTAAACACCTGTTGTGAAATAAAAAAAACTCAGTGCCAGCAAGGAGGACAGCAGCAAACATCTTTGGCTAATTACAGTATTCAGAACCTACTAGTGCAAGGCTTGATAGTGAGGGGGAGTTGTGCTGCTGTGTGGATGCAGTCTTTTCACAATGTAGAGGGGGGAATGGAAGAGCAGGGACCCATGTTGGGTTCACTGTATATCCAGCCATCATTAAGAGAATTGGCTTTAAGAAGATAGGTCTGGTGATATTCTATATGTCTTTTATCATCAATAAATCCCTTGAAAAGGGCAAAACCAATGATTTTTTTTTTGATTTTTTTTTGTGTAGCCAAAGTCTCCAGTAGCTTCTTCCTCTGTGCACAATATACAAAGTAAAACTGAGGAAGTGAATGCAGGTATTAGGTCATAAACCAATGTCTGGGGACACATACACATTTGAACCTCAGGTCATCTCCATGGGGTATTTCTTCACCAAATTGTGTGACAATCCATCCAATAGCTGTTGAGAGATTTCACTCAAAACCACAAGTGTGAGCCTCACGGTAAATGGTAAACTGTAAATGGACTTGAACTTGAAGAGCTCTTTTCTGACAACTCAAAGCGCCTTAAAGCTACATGTCACACATCCACACCCATTCACATACACTGATGGCAAAGGCTACCATGCAAGGAGTCACCTGCCCATCAGGACTCTAACTAACCATTCATACCAATTCATGCATCACAGGCACAGTCTATGGGAGAATTTTTGGGTTAAGTGTCTTGCCCAAGGACACATCGACATGGTATAGCAGAGCTGGAGATCGAAACCGCCGATCCTCTGATTGAAAAAGCCGAGGGATTTTGCCATCTATCCAATAGTTGTTGAGATATGTTAGCTTAACTTTTCAGTGGATAAGATGTTTCTTCATTGTAATGAACATGGGCACTGTGCTGTTTGTTGGTGTGGAACATGTTATAATTGAGTCAATCATAAATACTGCCAACTGTCCTGCTCATGTGAATATTAAGTGTGTATTAATCCACGGCTAAAAACAGCCAATAAATGCACTATTTACCTTTATTTCAATACCATTTGCTGAAAACTACAGTACCCTGCTGTTTTAAGAAACTACTGAGCCTGCTTTTTATGAAAAAGAACAACTGTCCAAAAAGATGTAAAGCGTGAAGTAGATGCCTGAATAAATGCCTTTATTCTTCAACAGCATCAATCTGAGAAAAAATCAGTGTGAAGTAAAACTCACCAGTAAACTGATGTTGATGGAAACAGAAGTCAAAGAGAAGATGAACCACAGGAGAGATTAAGCCACAACGCTGACACTGATGGGTTCTTAGTGATAGTGGTATGACGAAGGCAGTGATCAATGGTGTGTGGCTTCCAACTCATTAGAGCTCCAACACATTATGGGCTTTAAAAATAGAACACACATAACAGACAGATTTCTGACATCTCCTAATTATAAGTGGGGAGAAGAGTCGTACAAATTGTCCTATAAAGGTCTCCTCCAGTTATGAGACAAAAAACTGTGGAAATATCACGTTTCACTTACTTTTTGTTATTTGAATCTGAGCTAAGTGTGATAGAAATGTGTCTCCTGCCACTTCCTCCTGACAGCAGTGATACCATTACATTGTTTTCTGCCAGGAGAAGATAGCAAATCAGCCACTGCTCCTTTGGCTGAGAGGTGAGAGATGAATTATGGTAATTAGACGTTAGCAAGAGGGATTATTAGGGTGGAAGGATCATGGTTCTTTCCAGTGAATTTTTTTTTGAAGGAGTACAACTGAACCCAACTGAAATTTGACTTTAATGTTTTTTGCTGGAAGGCTCAGATCAAATAATCTCTCCAGCTTTGATCAAACCGACAATAAATTCAAATTGACACCACTGGCCCTGAGGTTAATTGGTAGACATTGTTAATTATTGTTACTTTATTAAGAGCTTATTAGTTGTTATAGGTTGTCTGCAGTTATAAATATCAATAAGTGGTCATTGAGGCCTCTTCCTGATGAGTGATCTGAAAGATGAAGCAAGCATTGTCTGGTGGAGGATTTTTCACTACCTGGCAACCTAAAAGTTGTTCTTATCAACACAAAAATACATAAATCAAAACATTGCCTATTTGTCAATATTTCTAAGAGTCCATTCTAATTAGATTTTCAATACATGATTTTTATTTTTTTTAAATCCACAATGTGTTTTGCCCATTTTTTGGAATATGAATTACCCTCAAAATACAAGTTTAGGGAAGTGGAAAGATAATCTGTAACCATAACTGTATATATAAAATTATTTAAGAGCTAGATTTGTGGGTACCCACAAGAGGAGGCTGCTCTATAAACAGATGATGAAAAAACAATACAGTCAAACACTGTTATTATTATTTAAAATACTAAACAACTCTTCATAGAAGTTTTAATTGCTGACAAACACTATTACTGCATTAATAAACGCATAAAATGTTCTTATATCTGCTAATTGGCTTATTTGCCATTTATGAAATGTTCATATACCAATCGCTAATAATTGCTAAATAGGGGGACTTTTCCAACAAAAACAAGACTCCTACAGCTACAAGTGATACTTATAAAGGAGAAAGAACATATTTTGAAACATGTACAGATCTACAAAATAAACTGATATTTCTGAGGACTGAAAAATACAATAAAAGAACATATTTCTCATGGAGGGAACAAAAAAATGTACAGGATTTTTGAAAATGTATAGGAACCCTAAAATATTCAGCTGTATTGTGCTGTCTATACTTCTATACTTTTGAAGGTATATATTTGTGGAGACACTTGTTGATGTGTCGTTAATGTTGGAAAATCTATCTTCTCCTTGCAAAAATATATCCGAGGAACACAGGGTTACCAAGGTTACTTGCTGTCGTGACAGCGGGTTGACAGTGCTTGCTTCGTTAATGGGACTTAGAGACACAGGGCTGAGGTGAGAACAAAGATTTAAATTCAAAAATAGAACGAGTGAACAGAGATACCTGGCATGCTCATATCTGAAACATGGTCATTATCTGCCGTACGCTTAATAGTCCTGTAACTAAATTAGCTTCTTAACTCTGAGGAGAAGAACAGTCACGTGAAAGCACATGTTTGGTTGTCATATGTGAATATCTGCTGCCAACATCTTTACATCGAGCTTCTGCGCTCTGAATTCACATGCCTTTTCAGGTGGCTCATCCCACTTGCTGCAGTGTGACGTTTACTGTCCACACAAAACTATATAAATAGATTATAGCTACAACAGACGCAACCAGGATGGCCAATTTGTTGTTTGTGCACGTTTAGTCAACTAAGCTTTAATTGATAACGTAAGCTTGTTGGGGATTTTGCATTTGCTGATGTTTGTTTAAGGTTTAGTAAACCTTTTAGTTTGTATGATTAGTCTTGATGTTTCCAACCTAGTCCAACATAGATTTGACACATGAATAAGGTATTGTGCGGCTCAGTAATGCTAAAAATATCAGTTTCAGAAACACTTTGACAACTTTAGTTTCCTGAATGCCGCCCAGCACGAACAGAAGCAGCACATATACTGTGTAGTGCAGGACATACATTTGGAGCTATACCTAACCTAAAAGAGACATCAAAACAAGTAGACAAAATAAAATAAAATCTGCCCTTTTTAAAATGTTCAACAGCATAAACTAAAAGTAAACACTATTATCATTACTTCTTTGGTGACGCAATGAAGCTCACAGTCTCGGTCATATAAATCAGTTTTGAATTCAACAAAGTCTAAATGATGGACTTTTATTCACACACACCTCCGGCTGTTTATGTAGCTGTTTCTCATTTTTGTTGCTTTGTGGAGCCCTTTGGTTTGAAACCAAGTCATGTAGTTTAATAGCAATAAGAGAAAAGAAAAGGAAACATTAATCATTGACTAAATGACAAGTAGTGTAATTGGAGAAGTGTAAGTGCTGGCAGCAAGTATGGTGAGTAACACAGACAGCAGAAGACACAGTGTTTACACAGTGCTTTGAGACAGACAGACAGACAGACAGACAGACAGACAGACAGACAGACAGACAGACAGACAGACAGACAGACAGACAGACAGAGAGAGATGTCAGATAAGGAATCTGTGTGTATGTCTGAGTAAAACCTGTCAACACATTTTCATCAGAGTGGAGAATGACTTGTTTACAATCATGAGAAGGGGGGTTTACATGTGCAAGTACAATTTTAAAGAGTTTCATTATTGTTTAAGAGTGCTTCTCTCCAGGTATTTTGTTCCACTTTACCTGTTTTAAATAGATCTAATCTAAAAAAAAAAATCACATTTCAGTCTACATTTCATTTAGTTGGGAGGTTGGAAAACTACACAGGTCGAATAAGAATCTGTACCAAAGGATTCTGGGTAATGTGGTTTGTTATATAGTTCTCGATCCAGAAGCATGAGGGCCTTGACTGGGAGCAATTTTATTATTCAACTGGTTAAAACCATGTATTTTCAAGAAAACAAAGCTGGATTGAAAGGATTTTTGTGAATCTTGCCAGGTACGTAACATAAAATGTGAAATATCTGTCACTGTCAGAGTAGTCTCTATGGCAACAAGACATCCAAGAAGAATTGATGTTGTCCAAATCCACATACTGTTAAGATATGAGCAACAAAGTGAGCAAATAAGTTGTCTTACCCAATTTTGCTGCAACAACTGTTCACAAAACCCTTACCCATCAATGCCATGTCATCTGACAAGTCATCATTTATATATTTTATTACATTAACAGAGGACACTTTAAATAATGTCAAAATAGAAAAATAAAAACATCTGCACAAATGTATAATCTAAGCTTTTGCCCACAAACTGTGTGTGATAAGTACTGGGCTCCTCTCTCCTTTATGTTTCATGCATTTAAGACAGAGTGTGCAAATAACTGGACGGGAAAACTCTAGTTGACTCCACATTCTGTTGGATTTACTCGCTACACTTCACACAGTTTGCAAGGAACAGTTGCAAATGCAGCAGGTGTTGTGAGGAGGAGAAACTTTAATTTATAATCCATAGAAATTCAACTGACAGCAGAGTGGGTGCACCAAGAAAAACATGGAAGGGAGCTGTACTGAAAAAGTTAGAAAAAGATTGTTAGAAAGAGAACGGCTGACATTCACTGGGTTTTGAGCTTTTAAAAAAACATTATATGTCTTAAACAGGCCCTATTATGCTATTTTCCGGGTGCATATTTTTATCTCAAGTTACAGTTACAACATGTTTACATGTGTTAATGCTCATAATCCGCCTTGTTTTTCTCATCCTGGCTGTCCTGGAGCACCTCTCCTCACCCTCTCTCTGAAATGCTCCGTTGTAGCGCTTGCTCCTCCCTCCAGAAAGCAAAGTGTGCCCTGATTGGTCAGCTAGCCCGCTCTGTTGTGATTGGTCAACGTTTCACATTTCAAAAAACTCTCCCTCTGGAGCATGACAAATGAATGACCGGTCACAACAGAATTCAAACCCGGGCCACCTGGGTGAAAGACTGCTTTCATAACCACTATACCATGGTAGATGTGAACTTTAGCTCCGTCTCTCTCTTTTGTTGTTTGAGGGCCAAACTAGCCGGAGAGTTTTTCATTGACTTCCGTAACATTGTGACCTCATAAAGTTGCGGAAGTGAAGGAGATAATTCAATCGAGCTGTTTCAGGCAGCTCAGGAGCAGTTTGTCTGAGGGGGCGTGGACTTAATTTTCTGTGTAAATGATTGTGTTTTTCCCTGGCCAATAAATTGCATCATAAATGAGTT
Organism: Anoplopoma fimbria; assembly: GCF_027596085.1. NCBI lineage: Eukaryota > Metazoa > Chordata > Actinopteri > Perciformes > Anoplopomatidae > Anoplopoma > Anoplopoma fimbria. The sequence goes on along the minus strand of NC_072456.1, from coordinate 19,173,217 downwards.
GCAAAATGTTTTGAAAACGTTGGCAAATACTGAGCCGTTGTCGGTTTTGCTATTTCATGCAGAGGCATAATTACAATTGACATAGACTGCAAGAAAACAGCGCACTTACAAATAAAGTTATTTATTAACCACAAAATAATCAAAACAAGTCAAACAAATAAATGGGAGCAGTCTATAAATAAAGTGTGCTGTTTGGGTATTGTACTGCAAAACGCAAGAAAAAGGAACCAAAAAGCCACAAGCGATCTGCCAACAAACTCACAGGCCTGAAGCAGTATCCATGCGGTACCATGAGACCAGGTGTGTCCCATTTCACTGATTACCTCAAACAATTCTGCAGCCCTTGAGCCAGAAAGGACCAGCAAACGCACCACACAAACGGGCCGTCACACAATGGATTCAATTTTAAATCAATCTTAATTTGATTCCTTGAGCGTGCAAAGATATCATTATGATTGGACTGAAATCAAGCCTGGTTTTTTCATAATTTCATAGACATGGTTTAATACACAATACTCATGGACTGCTGGTAAATGTAGAAATGCACCAGCACAAAAAACAATCTGTTCACACAGTCTGTCTGGGCAGCTGATGTATGCTGCTGCTGAATGTCTGACTAACGAATAAATATGAGGGAAAACATTTAACCATACTGGCAAATGTTAAAACGGAATATTTCCAGTAGAAATGAGTAGAAACACAGTTGGAGACGTGGATGACCACATGGTTTGAGCCACTGCTAAAACTGTTGAACTGAAATTTTGGGAAACTAATTTAAACTCACTTTTACTATAAAATAAATATTATTTGGGGTACTATTATTCACCTAAAACAACACCTACCTAACTGTAGCGTCAGTATGTGTCAAGGGCTGTGTTCTTATTTATTAACTTGTAAATCATGTTATCCTCAAATCCTTAAAAAAAAAAAGAAAGAAAGTAAACCTATAAAGTTGCCCCAAATAACCACTGTGCTGGGTCAGTGTGCCAGCGGCCAGACCCCAGAATTCAACATGACACAGAAAAGCCTCGAGCAAACAGAAGGACAGACAGGCGACAAAGCCAGACCTATTGATGTGGGGAGATGAAGGGGCCGGGGGAATGGACTATATTTAGATTCATTGAGATGGTAATGGTTGGAACATGAGAGGACTTTTTGTGTATGCGTGCGTGTCTGGGTGTCTTTGCATGTGTCTGGGTGTATGTTAATGATGAGCCGTACAAGAACCACTATTTTGAATGTCTGGGCTTTACATTGGGAGCCTGTATTTGATCATAGAAACAGGAATAATTACAAGTGGGCTTGACAGAATCAATAGTCGTCTCTCTCCTGTAACACTGCATTGAAATAGCAGCACTGCCGCTGTCTTTCCTGGCTTTGATCGACGCCCAAAGGAAATACGATGAAACATATTTACCCTGCGGCATGATTTCTTTGCCTGTCTCTCTCTCTCTTTCTGTCTCTCTCTTTCTCACCCTACTCTATCTTGCCAGCTGTCTTACCCTCTCCCCCCTTCTCTCTCTCTCTCTCTCTCTCTCTCTCTCTCTCTCTCTCTCTCTCGACCCAACACAGATTTCTGCCTTCGACTGTTGTCTTCCTCCTACTTGTTTCCTAGCAACTGAACTGACATGCCCCCTATTCTCAGCCCCGTGAATCTGTCGCTGTAACCCTAGATTTTATGGAATAAGCTATATAAATCACCGCTCCCCAAGGAGGGCTGAGTTATGATCCTTGTCTCCAGGCAAACGACTTTGGTACAAACATGTTGTTAACCTGGTTTCCGCCATATTGTAAGTTTAGAATGGTCAATGCAACAGTTGGGCGGTGAATGGTATGCTGCAATTATCAACCAGATAGCAAAACAAACATAAACGCTGACATTTATACGGCTGTCTGTGAAGCTACATTAATTTAAGTGACCTAATTTAGAAGATAAAGAGGATTTTTTTAGGATTTTACAAGATTAGTTGCAGATAGCTGGGTCTTTTCCCTCTCCATGTACTGAATCTGCTGTGGTGAACTCGTTGACTTTGAGGAGGAGTAGCCGTACTCTGACCAAAAGATTTTGAGAGATCCTTTCATACAGGCTTTACACAGCTTTGAGGCACTGGTGAGTTGAGCGGCAGATGAAAACACTGCAGTGCAGCCTCTGACAGCACACTGTTGAGTTAATGTAAAGATGAATGCCTTGATAATAATCGTGAGATGGAAAAACCTCTGAAATGGCCCTAACCCAAGCAATCATTTTTGATAAATGTCCTTCTAGTACAAAAATAAATAAATAATAATAATTGAATGATTTTGGGACAGAATTTGAATATCCCTGTGGGAACACTTTTGTTTACATTTGTATCAAAGATTGTACCTTTCAGTTCCTGTTTCTTAAGACTATGTGATACAGAAAACTCTGGGAAACATAACGTCTTTAAATGAAGAATCGAGTTATAAAAGACAATATTAAACAGTTAATGATGGAATCAATTGTGCAAAGAAAATGGAATGTCATGGCAGGTTTAGCAGCTACCTCGATTATAGAGCAGGAGGATGACATTTCCAGCTTATACATTATATTTAATGATAGGCCAATGACTGTTTTGTATTTAAGTATGACATTAAATTATATGTGTACTAACACAACTGTCACATTATGCCTCTTAAATGATGTCTACTGCTGCAGATCTCCTTGAATAAAGTCAAGGTGGGGGGAAATACGATTGCTGAGCAATTATCTCCATCTAGTGACAAACAGAGGTACTACATTATTTCATGGGACAGAAAATTCTCCAATTTAAATTTTCTATTTGGATATTTGGAGTTCAGAGAAGTACATGTGGTTTGACCAATTGAAAGGACAAGGCAAGTCTGACAGTTGATGCTATTGTCTGCTATTGTCACTTTTATATATTTTCATATAAACTATTAACAACTCTCTTCCCCAGGCCATTGATGCATTTCTTAGGATCTTACTAGACCTGCCTTTCTCCATCCATCCACCAGATGCCCTCAGAACTTCCTCACGGTTCCAGTCACCGGAGTCCTACATCCATCTGTTCCTTATTCCCCCAATTACCCTCCACAGTATCTATTCTAGTGCATCACCAAAGTTCCTGATGTCCTGTTAGATCTATTTGACTGTTTTGACTGCCATCCTGTGCAAACTTAGAAGCCAGCTCCGGATTATTGCCTTTAGTAAATTATCTTTCAACCTGCTTGCCTGTTATTGTGCTTGTCTGCATTTGAGTCCATCTCCACTATTACCTGAATTTACTAATCATAATATCTACGTATTTTCAGCCACTTTCGGCAACGCAAGCATTTATTTGAGGGTATAATTTATTGAACATATAAAAGATCTGAAAGTAGTTTAAGAGGAGAAAAACATGAGTTTGCAGAATAACCTGCAAGTAGAGAAAATTTTGTGGTTCAACGAAAATAACACATTTAGGTGATTTAGGGTATGTTCCTTCCCAGCATTTATGGTCAGTGGTTTGTAGACCTTTCCTATTACAAACATTTCAGAAACACAGTGCAAGAAAAAACAAAAAACATTAAATCCTGATGATGGAAATCCATCATAATATACAGAAAGGAAGCAGGTAGGTTAATCAAGAAAAGTAATGAATAAGGATTTCCCAATGACAGATTGGTGCTGCACCTATTTACTTTTTAAATTAAACCATCCATTGGTCCATATATCTATCTGGCTCAAAATTAGAGTGTTAATAATCGAACTGGCAGCTAGACCGATCAATACTGGCAACAGGCAGCTATATATTTATCACAGAGGTGTGCGTGGGCCTGCCAGTAATAACCAGAAGGCTGGTGGATACTTTATACTCAGATTACTAAAACCAGCAGCTGCACATTGGGTATGCTTGATTTTTCACTCTACAGGCCAGACTTTCCCCACATCATTACCTAATGGCTTCTTAAGTGGCAGCTGCTCTGATCTGGAAAAACATACTGTGCAGACAAGCTTGACTGAAGCTGCAGTGAATCACTAAGACTGTGGATTACGAATGGTCTCTGGTGGCCAAAACAAAGCTCATCTAACACGCGCTGGATCAAATCAAACTTTGGCTTGAGATGAATGAAATGGAAGAATGATTCATCAGTTCTTTGTGTGTTTGCAGTCACAGCCGCTGCTTCTCTTTATCAATGTTTCAGCATGTAAGGGAGTTAGAGTGTTCCAAAATAAACCCCAAAAGAGCTTTACTTATATGAGTAGTCACTTTTGTTCTCATTGTACATCTGCATGAATAATTCTGGAGAAAATCTGTTGAAAATATTCCTCTTCTCTTGCGAATCCCTTCAGTTGGATTTTGATGCCAAGTTTACCCATTTATTTTAAATAACATCATGATATAAACAGATGATTACTTCACAGGCTATAAACCAAACCATTTGTCTCATGAATGCTTGAATAAGCCTTTCTGTGCAGGAGGGAGTTCCCAGCAGCTCCACTAGGGGTCACAGCCACATCGTTGGAGCAGCAGTTTGCTGCTATGTTGGATATTGATGACGACTCAGTTTGCTTACCCAGCATCCTTCACCCCATTTGTCAAAACTACTACCCTCCTGGAGCAGCATAAGTCACCCAGCTGCAACATTTGGACTCCCTCTGTTTTTTTCAGGGGGGGAATGGATGTGATGAATATCTCGCACACACACTTCGGGCGTGTCTCTGGCTCGTTTCCCTACATATAACTCTCCAACAAGAGCTAATGTGTGTATCTTGATGCTGGCCACATACTCCACAACCCACTACCGAATTGTAATGTCAAAATAGTGGCCCAATAAGGCTATGAGATATAGCTAAGGCCCCCACTGATAAGCCGATTTGGCTTGAAAGCATCAGTGAATGAAAGAAATCCTGTTCTACTACAAAGGTATTATTTGCTCCAATAACCTAACAGCATTGATCTCTCAGAGCACAGCACAATCATCTTTGATATTTAAATCAGAAGCTTTGAATAAACGGATGGGAGTGAATTCATGGTCTATGACGGGGCACACACTCATCCTCTTCAGTGTGTCAGGACAACAATGTCGAAAGAAGCACATGACAGTTAAGCTAGTTTGAGCATACGCACACACACATAAACACGCCGTCTTTTCATACACACACAGCAATGGAAGTTAAGAAGTATTAAAGTTTTGTTCTTAAATGGGGAAATCAGCCTGAATACAGCTCAAAGGCATGATAAAAAGAATCATGGAGGACTGTTATCACATTTTCAGTGGATATTTTAAATCTAAATCCTGACATAAAATAATTAATTATAATAACTTTGCCAAAGAAGCGATTACTTTTAAAAAAAAGATTTCAGGAGAAATAATATTTTCTGAAATATGTGATTTGATTGTACTTCTGATTTATAACCTGACATTTTGCCACCTGTCAATCAAAGACTGACATCACTTCCTTCCTCATGTTAGCTAATAGCCTGTCCTTATTTTAAAAAGGGGGGTTAAAGGTGTCACTTCTCTGGCCAAACATCATTACATGAGGGTTTTTTTTATTTGTCGGTGTGCATGCGTACAGGTTGGCAGGTCCCATTGCTTCCAGTGCTAAATGGTTTAATATCAGAGGGCAGAGTGGAAGGTCAACACAAAGTGCTGCTTTTCCTCGCAGTAGCTGTTCAGCAAACCAGCTGCTCAGAAAATGTATCCTTCCAGAAACCTTTCTGTGAGTAAATCAAGTTAAATAGTTATCTAACATAAAGTAATTCTTTATTTGACAGGGGCTAATAGAAGATTCTTCTAAGTCAGTTAATAATGGATTTCTTAATAATGTTTCTCAGGCAGCTTTCTGTTTTATTTTTCAGAATTACAGTTCAGATCACTTCACTTCTTAGAGCTTTCTCGCATACAGAGAAATAAAACGAAAATGACACATTCAATTCCATCCAGCACAGAGCCTGAAACATTATTCCAAGATATTGCTTTAAGCAAGTGAGTAATCAGCACATCTATCGTGTTATCAATTATTAAACAGTAATAAATGCACTACGAAAGTGCCTGCAAACCAAATGCATTTAGACTCCAACTGCACTACGTGTATGTGTTTTTGGTGTGTGAGCACATCTGAATGTGAATGTGCAATAGTAAATTAGAGAGCAGGCGGCCGTTGTGTGGTGTTAAATGGGAGGACTGGAATACCATATTTCATAATGAAGTCCCTCAGGATATGTAGCCAGTGCCATAAAGCAGGGCAGGAGCCCAGAGATGCATGGTAGCAACATTTAGGGCTGTGATACTGAAAGAATGGGGAACAGGGAGTGGGGGCATGCAGATGATCCTCTGTGTTGAGTCAAAATATAGGGCATGTGAGGGGTGTTGAGCTCTGAACTAACATAACTTTAGAATTCAATCATAAAATGGCCACATCAATCTGTTGGTCCATCACTTTAGCTTTGGTCCAGATTGAAATATCTCAACATCGAAAAGATGAAGTGCCACAATCTTTTATAAAGACATTCATGATTCCCTGATGATGAATCAGGGAATCATGATTCAGACCGGCAACAAAGGTCCCTGTCCGACATTCTGATAATACAATATGTCAATAAAATATATGGTCACAAAAGCTTAAACACTAACTGTTTTTACTAATCGTTGCATAAGCGGTAATCATCAAAACCAAAACAGAAAAATTACTGCAATAATTAGAGCAATAAATTATAAATGCGATGCAATCACTCACAGACAGAAAACAAATTCTGTCAAAGAAAAGAGTTTCATACCACTTCCCTCTGTACTGGTCTGTTTTTGCTGCACTCCTAAACTCTTTCCAATTCCTTCAATGTCTTCATTGTACACCCCAGAGCAACATTTAGTCAGTCTCAGACACCATCATCTATTGACATATCACACAGCTTGGTAACTCATGATCTCTCTCCATCTCTGTGATGGTCATCAACAGTGTCAGTTTGCAGGTTTGTCATCCAAACACAGGAGGACAGACAGAGGGAGAGCAAAGAGAGAAACAAGTGCGGGAGGATGGAGACTGTGAAACTGAATGCAAACAGCAGTGTATCATTTTATCACTTAATGAGAAGCGCTTCGCCCTAAACCCAGTACAAAACAAATACATCCATGTCACAAAACAAATATGCCAGCTATGGATTAAATGAAAACATTATTACAGATTGTGTGAGTGAACAAACATTACCACACTTATCCCCCTCCCGATAACATATTCTGCCTCAAACACTTATCCCCCTCCCGATAACATATTCTGCCTCAATAACATTGCCTTCTCCATTCTGCATATTGTTTGACAGACACATGGTTTTGTGGCACTGAAAATGGCTTTTCAGCATGTCATCATTAATAATTCACTTATGACAAACAGCTCTGACATTTAGACTGTACTGGGTGTCTGTCTGACACCAAGATGGAGATAATAATGAAGGAGAAGAAGACAGATACAAGGAGAGACAGATAATCTCTCAGATGGCATTAGAAAGGGTCAGGCAGCAGGCCTAATAAAGTCTCAAACCTTGAGCAGTAAAACATTGATGGAAGAAGCAAAGTGGCCTAAGATGACCTTTTTAGAAATCCTCCATTGACCTCAAACTGATCTTAAGTAAGTAACTGTTGCACCAAGCTAATAGTGCAGTCGTGCCCCTTCAGCAAATCTTGTGAAATTGGTATGAATGAGCAAACAGGTTTTCATGACATTTAGATTGCATGCCTTGCTGCCTAATTATACCTCTGTTTGAGACATCAATCACACACTCCCGCAGTCTTTCAGAGAATGTGTGAATGAGCCGATGACACACTGGCCGGCTGACTAAATGACCAAATTTGTGAATCCCTGAGTCTTCTCTCCTGAAAATCCGTCTATCACACAGCTCAACAGGTTGACAAGAAACCAAAGTGTGAGGCGCTACGAGGGCAGCAGAGTGCACACTCTGTTTCAGAGCTAATGCTTTGTGGTTAGACAAACACTAAGAGAAGCAGACAGATTCAAAGCAGAGTGTGTGTCACTGCTTTCCTGGCAAGATTATCCAGTCTGTAGAGCAGCGTTGCAAACCAGTGAGTTCTATTAACGATAGGCCGACATGAAAGCAACAAATGTTATTTGAAGATAATGACAACATGAAAAAGAGGGCATAAAGTTATAGATTTTCTTTAACAGTGGCTGTGTTGTATTTTAGCCTGTATTGGCTAAAAAGGATTCTTCAAGACAAATCAAAACAAAATACAGAAAGAAAGAAAAGTTCTGTACACTTCGTATTATCAACATGGTTTGAATACACATCCAGTGTTTTTATGAAATGATGAATCTTTCTACCAAGACTCACAGGAGTCTGCAGCTAGGTAGTGGCTCTGTGAGGCTGTACTCAAACGTACTTTGAGCTAAATAACAAATCTTAGCTTGGCATGTTAGCATGCTAACATCTTCGAATTTGCATTACACACAAAGTATAACTGAGGCTGATGGAAATGTCCATAGTCCTGCAAGTATTTGGTCAAAACCAAAGTATTGGACAGATTAAAACACCTGATGATGCCACTAGATGAAAAATGAAGGGATCACCAACGTGATTACAATGTAAACATCGTGGTGGCACTAGAGGAACCATCAGGAGATCACCAAGGTCAGCAGGCTTCAACTTTTGAGGACCATGAAGGTCTGCATAAACAATGTAATGTCAATCCATCTATACAGTTAATAGAGGCAAGTCATTTGCCCATGGCCCATGCAGTCTTCAACTAAAACAAGAACCAAGAACCATGATCTTTGTACCGGTGGAAAAATAATGAGGCTTGTGCTTGGTGTCAATTTTCTAACTGCAGCTGTGAGCCATGAATGAAGACGGATGAAGACGCTTTGCAGATGGCCAGAGGCATAGCCAGTGTGCTCCAATCAGGTTGTGATCAGAAGAAATAAAGATCACACACTGAATCCAAGTCTGTAAACACACCCCTGCCGAGAATGGAGCCAACACGGACGGGAGGCACAGCCTTGCACGGATAACCACTGATAACACGATGCACATACAAACAGCACACACACACACACACACACACACACACACACACACACACACACACACACACACACACACACACACACACACACACACACACACACACACACACACACACACACACACACACACACACACACACACACACACACACACAGTGGCTACAGCAATGATGATGTGCTGGTGTCTTCATCTTTCATCTGTAACCACTGAGGCCTGCAGCATTTGCAGAATACATCACCTGTGAAGTATTACATGAATTGTTGATTTGACATCCTTTAATATGTCTTCACTGTGCAGAGTTTTAAATATGTGTATGTGAGTGTGTTGCCGGTCAGCGTGGAAGCCAAGGAACTACAACAACATACAGACAGGACATCAGGCTAAAAAAATATTTTAAAAAAATATCTGAGATTCCTGTGTCAGCTCAGAGTAATCAATTTGGGGACTAATGTGAATGTGGTGACATACTTTCTCTTAAAAATGAAATGAAACTCTGATGTGAAGCAGACAAATCTGAGCAGAGATATGAAGTATGAAGAGTATATGAAGAGTGTTTAACTGGTAGGAACCATTAGTTTTCACCCTGCTAGTCAAGTCAATTCTATTTATATATCCCAATATCACAAATTTGCCTCAAGGGGCTTTAAAAGGATACATTGGATCAATAAAATAGAATGTTGATACAGTAGTTTTTTTAAGAAAATGTCTAAATGTTTCGATGTTGGTCCTCCAGCTGGTTCCATCTCACAAAGTTAAACTGCTAATGAAACAAAAATGTACCTTTGGTCTCATTTTTTACATTGTCAAAGAACTTTCAAATATAAAATCTCAATGTACTAGTCTTTCTCAATGCTTTTAGTAAAACAAGTATTTGAACAAACTATAACAGATGTTTACTCTACACGTTAACATTTGTGTTTGCGGAAAGGAGAAAAACCAAGTGCCATTTACTCTTTTCTAAAATCCCCTTTAAGATGCTTCAGTAATTTCTGCACAATTGAATCGTCCAGAGACTGTGGAGAGCTGCAATTGTATCATCACTACACTAGGCCACTTCAGTCTCATTCATCCTGCATTCGTTTACTGTTAATGTGTGCCGACAGTGCTGAGGGGAGTGTAAGTGCCCTCAGACAGAGACAGAGTTATTCAGTGTAAAAGATGACGAGCACACAATGCAGGTGTGGCGTTGGACCCGGACGAATTGAAATCAATGCAAATCAAGAAAGTAATTTAAGACTCCGCAGTACGTCTACTCCTAGTACACAAACACAGACAATCTACATGCCACAAATTACCACTAGTTGTTCCTAGAACACATAAAAAATGAATCTTGGTGTAGAGTCTCATTCACAGTGCTGTCACTTAGAAACTAGCCTTGTGATCAGGCTTGATAGTCTTGCTGCTCTTTCAGAAGCCAGCTGTTGCTCATTTCCAAGTTCAGCTTAATGAGTAATGGATTTAGCATATTCTGCCATTCGTTTAACAACCAAAACTGCCTTGAAACTCTGGCTTGCACCAATTAAATTAAACACTACCCTACACAGGCAGCAGCTCCTCTTTTACTGATTGTCTCTTAACTTCTATGAAACCATTCTGGAATTTGCCTTATTTCCTGCAATACCTACAATGTGACAGGTTGAACACAAATAGCACAACAACAGGAATTGTATCCTGGCAGACCAGTTTTGTGTTATAAAGGAAAATATTAAAACTATTAAATCTGTAGAACTTTATTTTAAATACTGGTGTTGATACCAATGTTTCAAGAGATTTGTTATTCTGTCTAGGCAGATTTCTTTTTGTTGAAATTTGTATGATATAGTGCCCAAAACAGTATTTACTCTTCCTCTCTGCCTTTTCCCTCAGAAATACACAAAAAAATCCAACCAAACACACATACAGCACCAAAGTCAAATAGGGCCCAAAACATTTTTAATGTCCTTCTCTATTTGTGACCAACAGCTACTTCTGATGTTGTTGAAATGCCAGACTGATTCAGTTTGATTACTGTCATTAGTGCCGCGCTAAGGCCAAATCTAAGCACTGTTATTTCATCAGGCACTTCCTAAAGGATGTTTTTATCCAGACCGCCATGTGTCAAATGCACACACGCACAGAATCACACACACACGAAAACAGACACAGATACAAAACACTTTCAACCCCTGCCAAGAGGAGAACAAGATACCAGAATGTGAGACTTAATTGCTTCATTTACAAAGCGGTGTTTGCTGTTTCAACCTGTCTTTCAAGTGGAGCTCTGTATGACAAGCAAATGTTTCAGAATATCCTCATTGGAGGCACATAAAAAAACAAGACTAGAGACAAAGTCAGAGGCTCATGGAGGCTGTACTGCTCATTAATGTCCACGATTCAAAGGGTTTCAAAAGAAACAACTGATTGGCTCGTTATTCTTCGTGCAAACCAAACAGGCGGGCTGAAAATGTGCAGTCTGACAGGGTGACACTGCGGTCATGGAAAAGCCTGACTCAAACGGGTTCTTCCTCTGGGGAGTATGAGTACAGTCTGCAAAGGTTAACAAACTACAGAGTATATATCTCTGTCTGCTGCATGAAATAAGAAATGTTAATCTTAAACAGGCGCAAGAAGAAATTCACAGGGTCACAAAAGTTTATCCTCCAGAGGAATCTATATAATTTAATGGAACGCTAGCCAGAAGCTTTTTTCATTGCATTCTGGCAAGTTTGGCCCGACGATGACACTTAGGAAATCATCCGGGAATCAATAACCAATTAAGAATTGTCTTAAGAGAGTTGTGAATGTCCACAGCAACGTTTTCCAGATACCTTGTCATGTCTAAAAGATTAGATTGAGGGCAAATTCTAACGTGACGGTAGTGCTATAGGACAGGTCATGGGGTAACTATAACTTAAAAGTAGTTAATTGGGGACTATAAACATCCATCCATAACTTTATCTCACTCGACCAGCACTTGTAGATATCTTCCTAAAGGCTAAAGTGAACCAAGGGACAAACTGAGATATGAACTGAATAATATTACCATGAGCTCTGCTGATTGTTAGAAAAAAAACTCACATTAGCTTTCTTTTTCATAACATAATGCTCATGCTTGGTTTGAAAACAGACCAATTTCCTTTGAATAACAAAAGGAGGTGCACACTTTGGCTCAGGTGCAACATCTCATTTTCCATCCGCCTGTCAGGTGGCCTTGGGTTTGTTGCTAAGTGGCCCTGAGAGGTGGATGTTCATGGTCGTAACATATCCTGACTCACTCTGGTCATTGTTCTCTCAGCGGATGAAGTGTGGATACGTCATGAAGTATTGTAATAATCATATCAGGCAGGGGAGAGAATAGTTATCTGGTCCATGACTGAGCATCTCAACAAGCCTGGTGATCCGGTGATAAACCACATCAGTACCATTGTCACATGGGTTTAAATATCAAATGCAAATTAAAGCAGGAGGGGTTCTCATTCTGCAAATGACGCCTCTTATTTCAAATCTCTCTTCCCTCCTCATCTCTTCCCCTGGATTCATTGTATGTCATCATCCATCTCCTCTCAACCTCCCATCTATCCTCCCACTTTCTCTCCGCCGTCACGCTCCCCAAGCCTCTGTCTCTTTGGCCATAGACATAACTCAGTATGGGATGTGGCATCCTGTACCTGTGGTGAGGCAGGATGGAGGGGGGGCACAGAGGGTGCCAACACCACTAGAGGTGAAGCCACAGCTTCAGCAGGGAAACAGAGGGGGGCGTCACTGCTATAATCAGCTAGAAAATCCGCAACGCAGCAGGGCAGGAAACCAGTAAATACACACACAGCCAGCAGCCGGTTAGCTTAGCTTGGCTAAATGGAAGCAGGAGAAACAGCCAACAAAATCAACCTATCAGCACATTCTAAAGCTCACAAATTAAAACATAAAACAAAAAATTCCATTAATTTTAATAGACCCCCATTAAAGTAGCAAATTGGTATTCCTAAACTTTCGGGTTTTGCACATATTTAATGAAATAGATGTGTTAATTAGTGGTATTTACATACTGGTAGGTGGATTTTGTTACTGTTTGATGGAGGCAGGCTAGCTTTTAACCTGCACTCATACCAAAGCAGTGCTGTGAACATACGCAAACCCATGGATTGAATATTTTTCAACATCTTACCAACTGTGACTCCTGTCAACATCACACCACATTTTCTTTGTGTGTTTGACATTACTGATGAGAAAACGTGTGAAAACCTTTTTTTGTTTTTCATGCATCTTCTTTTCTAATTGTACAGTAAAGAGACCAATCTGAAGGCAGGAGCAAATGTGAGAATGGTTTTCAATGTTCTCTAACTGACCCTTTTTCTATATTCTCAATTAATTTTTTACAAAACAAAATCACAATAAAATCACTGTGATACCAGATTGTGTCCTTATCATCCAGCCCTACCTGACCCCAGGCCGAATACTATCATTTGAAAACACACATATGGTGTTATCCAAAGTGTAGCAAAAACAGAGCTTCTGGCTACATGCTGGGAACTGAGTTTTATCACAATGATGTTGAGTATAATAAAATTGTACTTTGAGATTCCAAAGCATCTCTATAGTAGATGTTTTAATTTTCACGAATGGTCAAGACAATATTTTATGCAGCTGTGTTGTTGTGGTCTGTTGCTACATTGCTATATTAGGGTTAAAACTCTGGATAATTTAACAGGTAAAAGAAATAGAGAGCCAGGGTTCTGTTTGTAAATCTGCATCATACTCACTCCCACTCCTTGCGTCGTGCCTGTGGTGTGCTTTGAATCTTATGAGCCTGGTGGGCTTTGACAATGTCCTTCTGCTCGATCAGGCCGCCCCGACGTCTCTTCATCACATTGGGACTGACCGCCAAATCTCCATCCACCCCTAACATTCCTGCTCCAACGTCAAAAGTCGAGGCCACATCGAGAGAGAGGCCGAGACGGTTCGGATCTAGAGGGGGAGCATGGCCGGACACGTGTGGGAGGTAGAGGGTGTCATAGCTGGTCGAGAGACTTCGGGGCTCCAGGAAGGAGTGAGACTCAGACAACACGCTCGACCCTGCGGCCAGTCCTGTCCGATGCTTCTGCCAGTTCTCACAGTCCGTCGGGGACGAGTGAAGGATGTGGTGCCTCGGGGTGCTGCTACCACACATCGACCCCATGCCCAGACCACCTCCTGAACACTCCAGTCCTGATGGGGCTCTCGGTAGCCCCAAAGCATTGTGGTCCTCTGTCAGAGACTGAGAGCTGACCGAACAGGAGCCCAGTTCCAGCATGGTGGGAAGGCTGCCCGGGATCTCAGCATAGTGCTGCAGGGAGGAGAGGGAGTAGAGAGGAAATGGGTAACAGGAATATTAATGGACAAACTTTAATTGACTTCAGAAATTCACAAAACAATTTTATTGGATCTTTTATTTGACAGGAGAGAGTAGTCAAGAAACTGACAGGCTGAAGTCAGGGAACGCATCAAAAGCGAATGCAAAATGGCAAAAAGTGTTTTTCAGATTTCTTCAATAGATTTATGTTTCTAGACCAACTTCACTTTCATCTGGGCCTCTTCCCATTATATGCACAACCACAGGCAACCGTGCAAAATGATCGATTGCAGTTCTGACTTGTGATTTCTGACTGTTCTGTGTCCATCCGAAACACACAAAAAGGCCCTTCTTTTATTTACGTTTGCTGCTATGTTTTTGAAGATAAGGTTCAAATACAAATTAGTTTCTGCAAGAAGGTGATTTCTAACAAAGTCTGGCATAAGCCCAAATCACTTCCGACATGCTGTAAATCCGTACACAGAGACAAATACAGATATTATATAAAATTAACAGATACAGATAGTAGCTTTGCATTAAACCCTTAGTGCAGCTGTGATGTGGCAACATTATTCCCACATACAGGTGCAGACAGTGATCCAGTTTGTGTTTAGGTGATAGGTTATAGCTACATCAGTCGAAAGTCTGAAGAGACTCAGCTTCAGGGAAAATATGAATTTGTTGAGCTAGACAATTTGCCAATGGCCCAACAGCTCTCTCTTTCTTCAGTCAGTTTAAAATATTACTAGTCCTCCGAGCATAAAAACCAATTAGAGAACTGTAACGCAACCCTCAAAACAAATAATCATATAATATTACAAGTGCGATGCTTGATAGCGCAATAACAAGGCATGAAGAAAAAGAGGGAGAGTTATTTTTTCAACCCATCTTCTCCTTTATTCTGGTTTCGGGTACGTGCTTAGCAAGACACACATACAAAACATCTTACTGCCTGATAGCTGCAGAAGCATCCGTTTTGCTGCTGCTCCTACTCTAGCTTTATGGAGCCCTCAGCAATTTAGTTACCCGAATGATAGATTTCTGGTTTTACGGTCCCTCGGAGAGAAATGGTTCTAAATAACTTGTGCGGGGAAAATATCGAGCCATTAAAAGGAGTATGTTGTGTAGTTGTACAGAGCAAGTAAGATGAAAGGATGAAAGCTGTTAAACTGTCATGAGCATCTTCTTAAAATCCATCAGACTGCTTAAGCACGTTGAGAGCAAATGAATCAGAAGCTGTCAATAAGTGAACACACTGTTGTGAATGGGGCTCGGATGATCAGAGGCCCTCTTGAGTTGATGATGGCTTCAATGGTGTAAGGAAGCTTAATCTCCTTGATTTCAGGAGGTCTACACTTACACCTCCACATATCAATATTTTTGCACAAACTGAAAATAAACCCCTACTTTAATTGCTTTTATATTTTTTAGATTATAAGCTGACAGAAAACACTTCCAGCCCTCTTTCTTCTCTCCCCAGGTTTACTGAGTGCTGCAAAATGATGTATATAAGACTCACAGTCAGAGACTGCCAATGAAATGTATAGATATGAATATATATGTCTATTCAGTTGGTTCCCTGTATGAAAAATGGCAGGGGAACTTCCACTGATCCGGTGCTTACTGAATCCATTTTGCAAATTATGTTTTCAAACTGGCTGCCACTGAATAGGAATGCCAAGATAATTTAGCTGACATATAGGGGTGTTTGAGTATAAACAGTCGGATCTAGGTATTACACTCCCAGAAAAGCACCAGTCACAGGAAAATGCAACAAAGGCAAAATAAATTGACTCAGACAGGTGCCATGCCCATGATCAATAGTAATAAAATAGGCTGGTAAAAACATCAAAACATTGTTTTTAGACAAATATGGTTAGTAAAGGGTTGAATGACAAATAGGCCACTATCATAAGATGAAAGCTGCTAAAATGGACACAGACATTGACGTTGGCATGAATTTTTATTTTTTTTAAAAACTGTAGATTGCAACAAGTACAAGGCTGCTCTCAGACAGTCAGTCAGTACAGATCTTATCAGCCAGCAACAGATGCACTTGGCTCCTTTATGGGTGCATTTAAGTAAAGGTCATTTAGATTGTGTTTATGTATACATACATACAGTATATTCAATACTGACGCACTTAAGCGACTTGTTTATGGTCACCTACCATCTGCTTGTGAGATCGCCAGTGGGATAAAAAAAGACAGATACAAAACAATCCATAATGTGATGCATTTTGTCTTCACAGTCTATATTCTGTCTTCTCATTTAACTGTCCACATAGCCAATAAGCGTTTTTTTCTAAATAATCTAACTATTCCTTTTATATTGGCATGAAAAAACAAAAGTGCAAGCAATGTTTTGTGATCAGGAATGTGGAGGAAGAAGAAAACAAGAAAAAAGTAAAATGAAGATAAAGGCTGAAATATCATAAAACATCTTTGTTTTATTCTTCTTCCTCATGCAACAATTGTCAGAACCATTCGTTCAGCCCGACACATACCTGCACCAGACCAAAGACAGGCCTTCACCACATTGCTCTAAAAAAAAAAAAAAAAAAAAGAACACACTTCAGTGCAATTACTGAAGTGCACAGTGGAGTGCAGCTGCTTTCTGCACCCACTGTGGTTGCTCCACACAATCATCAAAACCAAAGTGCCAAGAAAGTTGCCCATGGTTTGATTTAATCATCCCAATTAGCTTTTAGGAGGTTAGTGGTAGATTAGCCTCAGTCACTGAGCTTTCATACTGCCATTATCCAAAATCGTTCACAAACTATCTAATGTGTTACTCATAGCTACATGGTGACGTTCCCGTTACTGAGGCCGGATTCAAGCAGACAAAAGAATGTGAGTCTTTGAGAAAACTGAACCACAACATTAGAGTGGATAAATAGTTTTTACGCTCTTTGTTTGACAGCCAGGTGTCTGCACGGTTACTAATGAGGAGTGAAGGAGAGGCTCCAGCAGGCGAGGAACCTTCTCACACCTGCTGCCCCCGACAGCCCACACAACCGCCTGATTACACATCGTATTTCCAGCACATCCACCCTTCAAACCCTGGATGTCAACCTGGTGAGTGGCCAAACATGTGTCAGGGAGTTTTATCTCTCCAGGATTTACTTTAACAAGCGTTTGAAGGGAATCTGGCGTCAAATTTGAGCCAGCCGAAAATAAACATCATATTTCTAGCGAGGTGTAAGAGATTCAACCACAATGTTGAGAAATCCTGACAGCTTAAATGGTCCAAACGAGGAATTGAGGAATAAAATCTCATGCCAGAAATCTGATCATTTCGGTTGCACAAATTTGCCCTTGTGATGGCTTTTTTTCTACTTACACATATACTTTCCTAAATGGGTTTATTCATCATACAGGCAAAATGGAAGAATATGGCAATAAGATGACAAATTAACACAGATTACAAAAAGGGCTGTAAATACATATTTTTTTATTCTGGTGTGATGCATCTAGTGTTTGAATTTGAAAGCACTGTTAGACCAAGACTTTTAGGAGTTATCCAACACAATGCAGTGGGAACAGAGGACACAGAACAATATTCTACTCACACATACGACTCCAGTGTGTCAAAGTTAAGTTTTGGTCTCATGCTGTGGGTTATTTTACAGCTTTGTTTGCCTTGTACAAACAGAAGAACAGAGACTGTATGAACTGAACAGACGGCTCAGCCAAGAGTGAGGAACACTGACACATAACAGATAATTACTGTAGTAGCCTATACACATACAGTGTATATGAATCCACCTAATTAGAAGTCCTATATTCTCTAGCTCAGCCAACCTCTAATTTAGAGTTTGTGGCTCTTTCTCTCTCTCTCATGTATACAGAGTGCATTTGGCAGTGCCAACAACTACATATTAAATGTACAACTTTCTATTCCACCCTGTGGTGCATTTCAGTGAGCAAAGGGAAGCAGAAAACATGATAATGTCAAAGTCAAAGTATTGGATATTTGTTTGATTCCCTAGAGGGAAATTTAGAAAACGTCACCAATTTTACACATCAAAGTCTTGGCGGGGTTACTATTGAATGTGTGAAAAAGTATTGAATAAAGCCTTTTTGTGGCTCCACAGGGAGGGTCTGAAGTCTAATAAATAATCTCAGGGGATGTCACTTGAGTCAGCGTTAGTTGAGGCTGACGACTACAGTTTGGAGATCGAAGGAAGTGAGCCTTAATCTCCGACCAAACTGTCAGTGGTTCAGTGGCATTGTGGGTAATAGAGGCCCGTTAGAACAAATCATCGTGAGAGGGGTATAAATATTTGTACCAAATATAACGGTGTTTCCATCCAATAGTCGTCGAGACATTTAGCTCAATGCCACAAATGTTAAACTCCTGGTGGCGCTGGAGGAAATGTAAGAGGATCACCAAAGTCTTTATGATACATCGTTTGGGAACCATGTATACATAATTGTTGGATGTCAATCCAATCCAATAATTGTGTCGCAAGATTTCCAAAGTTTTCAATCATATATCTCAATTCAACACTCCCATTGCACAACGTGGTGCTCTGCTTGCCATTTGTTTCATGCATCCATTTACTTTAATTACATTTTTATGATCTCTGTTTTTCTCCTTTCACTATATGAAATGTTATTTCTGGAACAACAACAACACAATTTCTGGTGGGTTTATCAAAGTTTCATATTATCATAATGTCAGTGTTGCGCCATAAACACTGAACGACCAACCAGTTAGTAGGACTAATTGGAATCCTGAACTTGTAGGGTAGCTCTCACTTTTGAACATTTTGCTTTTTTATTGGACACTGGACATGTATACCCTTAGGAACATTATAAAAAAACAAAGTATCACTTTGAATTCATGTTATGTGGAGCTAGATAGATAGAGTTGGATATGTTTTACAGCCACTGAGAGAGTCACACCCACAAGCATTTGTGCTCATTTTCCTCAATAGTATATAAAGCAGTCAGGCTTTTTGTCTTTAACTGCAGCCAGGTACACCATGACAGACGCCTCTCAAAGGAATCCCACCGCTGTGATGACCTTCTACAAAAGACCATTACACAACATCACTGACACACGAGGTGAGTAATGATCAACACTACTAATAGGACCACCACACTGTTATGGTTCAATCATTGGAAGGTAAAGCAGCCTCATGGGGAGGTCATAGGTTGGAACATGATGCATTTCCTCAGCTTTATGATATTATTTTATCATGAAGTTTCAATATTTTTTAGATGTTTGGTGAAAAGGGAAGCAACGAAAGGTTTTCGACATGGTGTCCAAATTGGTATAAATAAAAATAATGCTTCACAGCACATTTTATTGAGTGTTCATTGGTTTGCTAACGTCAGTTCAACAGAGAGTCTCACTTCTGTGAAAAGTTAATTGAATAATATATTTCTATAAATATCAAACACTTAAATCTAATGGGATACTACCACAAAAGTATTCTGTGGAAAGGAGGAGTCAGAGCATAAAATTGGGGCAAAAAAGCCTTTTAGAGCATAATGTCTGAACAACATCATTACAGCATTCCATCCCATATATAGCCTCTTATATTAGGTAGAATGTCTTGCACATACACATTGTTGCTGTGTGACATTGTTTTCCAAAGGCAATACATGGCAGTAAGGCTACTGACATTTAAAGCTCTGCCAAATTCAACACTCTATTTTCAACATGGACCTATTCTTTACAAAACATATAAAAGAAAGATGCCTGATTGTATCTGCTCCAATATAAAAGAGATGTGCATTTATATATCTTCATCTTGGTTATTGCACACCTAACTGTAGAAAATAGCTGAAAAAAAGAATCTGTTGCTTTCATTACTCAGATGTATTGTCAGTCTTAATTGAAAGCCTCTGTATCTCTGTACCAAAAAGTAACTGGTTTGTTTTTCTGAAACAACATGCACTGACAGTGGGCTGTCACTGCTTTGTGTAATTACCAAGAGTTTAAAAGAAAGACTACATGTGGCCACTAAACATGCATTTTAGTGTGCATCATGAGGCTATAAATGCTGTGATTAACCATCTTTGTAAATGATGAATCACAATGATTCAGCATTGTGAATATGCATTGTAGGTGGAAGAAGAAACATACAGCTTGATTCAGTTCAAGAGGTACAGTCAGGTTCCGTTTGATTGCTGAGCAGAGGCTCTAATTTATACACCATGACAAACAATTTGCA